>NW_013549116.1:0-7990 GCF_000499425.1 Eimeria acervulina | reverse complement strand
TTTTTGTACCTATTTGACCAATATAACTGAACTGTAGAAGAGGGTAAAAGCCCTCTACAAACCCTAGTGAGTTCAACTCATGATGTCTCAAGACAGCGGAATTGTGACTTGGCTATGCCAGGCTATGCCAGTGCTTGCAAGCTTGTTTTATTAGCAGCTGCAGCACTTTATTTCAAGTGTAGTTCAACCAAAACAATATGTCTCGCCATTTTCATTTCCTATCCTCTCGAACCACTGATGAACTCTCTCCAAACGTTTTCTTTTCTCTACACTTTGAATTGCTCTTCTTTTGATGGCGTTTGTGTAAACTCTGTACCGACTGTAGCTCTGTACGCACAGACAGTAATGAGCAATACAACCTGTCAAATTCCAGATGGCTTAGGCTCAGAGTTCTTAGAAGAACAACTGAACTCCCCTGGAGCACTGTTGACGAAGTGGTGCAAGGGTGTGGGGCTGGTGAGGAGGCTGTCCTGAGTTGCAGCAGCCTTGCTGCAACTCCTTCTGGAAGGAAGCCTCACACGCAAGAATAAACGAGCCCTTTTTACTGCATGCACTGACACTGTAGACAAACGTTAGTCATTTACTTGGCCCTGACTAGTCAGCCTGGTCGCAACTAAAAACACACGGACCAGCTTCAGAAGGACCGTGCTGCATCTACCCTTCCCTTCCTCCTTCGAAAAATGCACGCTCTTCGTTTTGCACACACACACACAAATTATCTCGTGCAACAGGTTTTTTTTTCAGGTTAGTGTTTCTGAGTGCTATACTGGTTGTGAAATGACAGCGTTAGAACCACACCAACATGTATGGTATTGTATGAACGGGGGGAGGGGCTCCCCATGTTGCTCTTTTCTGCCTTAATAAAAATAATATACGCAAATTGCTGGCTAGACGAGTTGAATGCAATGTAGTAGAGGCATGCCTGCCAAGCACTTTAGCCGGACACCCGCCGTGATAGGCCTTTATATAGCTCAATATATATCCGGGCACTATTCAATATCGGGTATGCATCTTAAAAGACAAGTACTGCTGACCGTTTACATCTGCGCAGACAGAAATCCGGATCGAACGCGTTTTATGTAGGGATCGGTGCTAGCTATATGCTTCCCTCAACGAAAGAACCTCAGTGTTGGAGTTTTTCGTCTTCTTTTCAGGAGCAAAAACAAAAATTAAACACTAAACCACCATTATTTGCTCCCCGAGGTGAAGCATTGGCCTTGCTGATCGTGCTTACGTACACCCTAGCGTGTTAAGCCCCTGGCGCTCGTTGCCTTGAAGTGGCAGCATGCAGACGGTGTAGCGAATGCCTGCCTGGGCGGTGAGCAACCTAGCCGCAGGTGGTCTTAATGAATAAGAAAATATTTTCGGTGTTTAAAATCCGGAAGCCGAAGCCAAGGTGATTGTTTTCTGCCCATCAGAGGGCAAGGAAAGTGCCCATCTGGGAGGGCAGCCGCGGAGCCAACGGCCAAGGCCATCCGCATGACATGTCGATTTCAGTTCCACAGGTTTGCCTTCTTTTTTTTGTAAAAAAATCTGAAACGTGCGGCGAAATGCCTTGTCCATAACTATTTTGGAGCTGCCGTTTGGAGAGCCTGCAAACCACACCCACGCCCTCACAACACGTTGAACTGGGCTCGGTTATTTTCGTTGCTGGTTTCCTCTTCCCTTGTACGTAATCCCAGGTGTTTGGCTAAAATGCAGGCTTCTTCTGGCTCTCCCAATACGGACGACGCCTTAGTGGAAGGCGAAGCTGCAGCACAAGGTGCAGTGGCGGAACGTGTGGACTCGAGGGCTGAGGCGAATGGTTCTGGAGCTTATGACGAAAACCAAGAGGAGGGTTCAGAAGAGTATGAAGATGATGATTCGTTTTCCGTGGGTTTGCCCGTAGAGCCCCCGAAAAAAAGGGTGCCTGTTTTGATAGTGGGTTCGTTTTTAACGGCGTGGTTACTGTTGCTTTTAGCTGTGGCCTTGAGTTCGGTGAAGGGGGGGCGCAGGGCTTCGATGAACCTGCCTTTAGATGATGATTCTTTGTTGAATTATCGCGAGAGGTTCAGGGAAGGTGCAGATAAGCTAGAAGAAAGGTGGATGGGAGCCCCCGAGTCCGTAAAGACCAGCTATTGCAGATATTTCATGCCCTCAACCGATGACGGCAAATATATGAGCCCCGCTGACGGCTGGCAAGCTCTTCAGAGGCAGGTAAACGCAATGCACAGAACCCCTGCCCCTGATTCTTCCGCTTCAGTGGAGGATAAATGGAACTACGCGATGCAGCTGCAGCTCTTGACTTCTCTGTGCAATTCCGTAACACTACGACTTGGGGGTCTGGCTCAATTCGAGAGCAAGGCAGAGAAAGGGGGCTTTCAATTGTTGGGGCTAGGCAGCGAAGAAGCCCCTGATGTGGACCTTCCAACTGATGGGGATGACGAAGAAGGGATGCTGCTAAGTGAGTTCATGGACCTCTTGCCTGCACGAGGTCCGTACTCTCCTACGGAAGTAGAAGGAGGGGGAACTGTCCCTCGTCATTTAGCCACTAAACTAGGAAGCATGGTGGAGGCGATTGACGCGCGCACTCAAGAGGACCGATACGTAGGATTTCGTTGGGATGGCTTCGTAGATGCTTTCGGGGTAGTGTTAGAAACCGCAGCAGATGAAGAGTTCAAAGATCCCAAGCCCATCACCTCCCCAGCAGACAGAATCCCTGGAGACGCCAGGCTGCTTATTCGTGCCTTAGGCGAACAAGTCGAGAAGGCACCAGATAGAATGTGGACTCCGTATGTCCTACAAGCGTGCGCAGAGAGCTGGGATGAAAACACCGTAAAAAAACTGTTGAAGGAAGTTCAAGAGGGAGAGAATGAAAGGGCCGCAGCACGTGTAGTCCAAAAGAGAGAAATTGTGGAGCAATCCGCATTAGAAATGCCTCTTGGGAAGGAGCATGTTGTATCCTTGGCTGTGTTCTCGATATAATGCCTTCTCAAGAAAGTTGAACGAGGAAAGCGGAGAAAGGCGGGGGAACTGCTGAAATTCATGCAAAAGATAAATACCGTGAAACGACCCGAAATAAAGGTGAATGAGGAAAGCGGAAAAAGACGGGGGAACTGCTGAAATTCATGCAAAAGATAATGGGATATGATTGCTTTCTGCATTTTTGTTGCAATGCCATTTCAAAACAGTTGCTGCAGGTTTGGTGGCATTCATGATGGAGAAAGTTATTCACTTTGTGTGTACAGCTGCAAGCTCTCTTTCTGGGCTCTTGCGCTTGCTTGCAAGCCAAACAGGGAAAAGAGGAGGTGACTCTGTCCGCGTGAAGTGCCGAAGATGGGCATTGGTTAAAAATTGCGCATTTAGCATTACAACAGGGCGGAGGACCCTCTCAGCGGCTTGAATATCCGTATTTGTTTAGGTTTCTTACATGTCAGTAAGTTGCATTTATATTGTCCTACACATTCCCTCCTGAGGAATGAGTTCCCACTAACGCTCAGTTGCCTTTGAATTCTCTTTGTACCACCGACTACGACCATTTGTTTGTTTAAGCCAATGCCCTCATTGCTCATGTGTCCGTTCACAAGGCCTCTCGAAACAACACCAAGTGAAAACTCCGCCACCGTTTCACCGTCCAGCGCACACCACTGCGAAGTCATTTGTGCTACAGTAGCACCGGAGGGCACAGCACTCCTAGAGTAGAGCACGGGGGGACATTTGTTTGATTTACTCTCTTCTTAGCGCTGACCAGCGGCTTTAAATTATGTTAATTAAAAGTGGAGCTTATTGCATTCCTGCGTTCCATTTAAACCTGACGACAAACTCGCATGCACTTGCCCTTCCTAGTTGCACGTGGCAGGTCTGGCCGCTTTGCCTGTGCAGCTCAGCTTTGAATGAGCAGCCCCTGCACAGCAATGCAAAGGTCGAACTGCTGAGAAATACTTCATGTATTATACTCACCATGCACGATATACTGCTGTAGAGATTCACCTGCTTGTGTGGGTGTGTGTGGGTACGTGGGTATCTGTGAGCTGCACTGAGTTTGTACATTGTTTATTTCGAGTTGATGCATTATCGTGAGAGCAGAAACGCCAGTACGGACGAAATGCCATGTCATTATGCAATACGCAGCAACAGGGGGTTTGCTCTGCTTCTCAATCATCTAGCAACCTAAAGAGCAGCTGTTTCTAATTTTGTCTAGAGTGAGGTGAACGCATCTATTTATTTAGATGTATTTTTATGAAAAGCAGTGGCAACTTCATGCGCTGTGCAATGGAAACACAAACTGCAGACGCGTTTGTTATGCTGCTTTCTCCACCGCACTTTCGTTTTCCCTTCAGATACTGTTGTTATACTTTTTGTTGCTTTGCAACATCTTGGCTTTAAATTGATTGCACATTTTATGCACGTATCCCAGTGAAGGTAGAGGGAAAGCGGCCGGTACTTATGACACCCCACGTATGAAAATAAAAATAAGTCGAATTCTCTTTGGAAAACACCAAATATATGAAAATCAAGATTCTTTTTTGTCTATCGAGACGCTCTGTAGTCTTAAGTTGCATTCGGAGCTGCCTACGCCTCTCTTTCCCGCTTATTTCTCTGTTGTTTGTCTTCATTTCGGTTGCTTAGTTGATGGACTAACGACTTTGATCGGCCACGTCATGCGAACTTGAACTTGATTCCGCTGGCAGTTGTTCTTGTTCATCTTCTCCGCATGCACCCGCACTTTGCTGCTGCGCCACTTCAATTCGGGTCAACACCAACTGCAGCTGCAGCAATGCACACTCCCACAGACCCTAAACCATAAACCCTATACCCTAGGGCTGACGCTCACGAGCTCACGATACGCACGAGAGCCACTGCTGATAATAAAGCCAGCCCTGATATCAGAATTAGCAGGGATGCGCTTTCATGTTAGGGTTTAGGGCTCAGGGTTTAACATACGCGTTCCCTAGCCTCCGTCGCCTCCGGCAATATGCGCTGCGAATGCGTTTCCACGGTGGTCTTTATTTGTTGCAACAGTTCGTTTCTGCACAGGGCCGAAAAGCAGTACAAACCCTAAACCCTAAACCCCTAACTCCCAACCCTTACAATACAGTGAAGAGCCTCTAATCCCCGTTTCTAAGCCCTGGGAAGTAGCCAGCCGAAAGAAAGGGATAACGCTATCCTAGGTGGTAACAGTCCTCCCGTCTGGTGCTTGGTTTCTAGGGTTTAGGGTTTAGGGTTTGTGGTTTAAACGCACCGTCGTTTGCTCTTGGGGCTAAAACCCTCCAACAACGCCAGCGTGCGTTCTATACAAGAGACTTGCTTGTTTGCCAATTCGAGCAAACGCTCATGCTCCACGTTGCTGCGGGTCGCTTCGGCCTACAAACAAACCCTAAACCCTAAACCCTTAGCCCTAAACCCGAAACCCTAACTTTAGCGGTTGACACACCGCAGTTTCCGGCTGCAGCATGCATGCGTGGGAGTATGATTCAGCCTCTGAGAAAAAGGGTTTAGGGCCTAGGGATTGTGCGGGCACCTGCAGGCAGCGATATTCTTTGAGCCAATTGAATACGCTTTCTGCGGGTTTGTTTGCCTTTAAGAGGAGCACCCCGTAAACCCTAAACAGCTCTGCTGAGTCTGAGATATGTTGGGTTAAGAACTGCAAACAACTGAGGGTGTGGCGCAGAACACCCGGCATGGTTTGCTCGGGTGTATGTACAGCCGAACGCTTCAACTCGAACAAAACCAGCTCCTCTAAAAAGGTATATATCCAGGGGTCGATGCGGTCCTTCTGAAGCAAACACAAAGACACACGAACTATGCATGTTTCCATAAACAAGGGTTTAGAGCTTACGACTACCATCAGGGTGTAGAGCGACAGCTAAACCCTAAACCCTTACAGACATGCCTGCACGCAACGAGCGGTTAAAGGTAGGGGATTTGAGGTCAAAGAACTATGCTGTTGAGGGTTTAGGGTTTACAGCCCCAGCTAGCCAAAGCCCTAACGTCTCCCCACTTAGCCCAAAAACCCTAAGCACAGCACTAGACCCAAGACCAGCCATTTGGCGCTTAACGATCCTCGCTCGAAACCCTAAGCCCTAAGCCCTAAACACTAAACCCTAAACCCGAGACGATAAGCATTAAACCCTGAAGGCTAGACCGCAGAGCCTGGATGCGGCTCCCTTTCATCCTGCTGAGAGTTACTGGGGCGTTATTGCTTTTGCATTGTTGTGTTTGAAGGTTTAGGGTTTAGGGTTTAGGGTTTGGCTGACAGCGTTGATCTGAACGAGGGTTCGGAGACCGCGAGAGATGGCCTGCACGTCTCTAAGACGAACAGAGATAGAAATAAAGGTTTCCCAGACCCTCCAATTCTCTCGCTTGTATTTTGCTGCCTCTAAAATGCAGTGCTGCGCAGCTGACCACGCGTCTCGCTGAACCCCAATGCACACATCGCACCTTATTACGGTTTAGGGTTTAGGGGTCGTGGACAAGGGTTTAGGGTTTAGGGATCGTGAACAAGGGTTTAGGGTTTAGGGATCGTGGACAAGGGTTTAGGGATCACAGTCTAGGATGGAGTTGTTACAGATCTGGGTCTAGGGTTTAGGGTTTATAGGGTTTAGGGGGTAGGTATAGCTGTTTAGGGTTTAGGGTTTAGGGTTTAGGGTTTGACTTTGCAGTGGACGGCAGCGAGGTTTGCCCATGCATCTCCATCTTCAGGATCTATAGCTAAAGCTCGAGCAAATGCATTCCTTGCTTCTTCTAGCTGCTGCATTTGCAAGCAGCAGCAACCTAAAGTAAACCAAGTAGAGCTGTTCAAACTTGCTGCTGCTGCTGCTAATCTTAGTGCTGCTGCTGCTCTCTCCAGCTGCCCCATAGACAGCAGCAAACGCCCTAATGACCGCTGCGCCCGCGCGTAGCGACACCCCGAAAGAGCCCTGAAGCAAGCACAACGAACAAATTAAAGAAAATAAATTTAAAAAATTAAATGAATAAATAAAATAAATAAAGCAAACAAACAAACAAAACAAACAAATACAATTTACAGCACAAACAAATACAAAAAACACACGCAAATACAACACAACAAACAAACAAACAAAACAAGAAAAAACAGACAAACAAAACAAGAGAGGCAAGCAAATGCAATAAAACAAACAAACAGAACAAAGTATATACAAATGCAAATAAAAACAAAGATAAAAACCCTAAACCCTAAATCCCTAAACCCTAAAAAACCAAATTAGGCTGACGATCAAAAAAGGACAAAAAAATAAAACCCTAAAAACCAAAACCCTCATGCAAAACCCTAAACCCTCGACCCAAAACCCTACCCCCCACAAAACAGCCTATACCCTTCCTAGAAAACCCTAAGCCCTCGCTACTAAACCCTAAAACCCTACAAAGAAACCTAAGCCCGTCACAAAAAACCCTAAATCCTACAAAATCCAAAACCCCTCACAGCAAACCCTAAACCCTCGGCACTAAACGCAAAACCCGCTGCACTAAACCCTAAACCCTCGGCTAGACCTCCATCTCTAACGAGAACACGAAAGACTTGCGGTCGTCCCCAGCGTGATTGCAGGCCACAAACCCTAAACCCTCAGGCGTAAACCCTATGCCCTAAACCCTAAACCGTAGACAGCCCAGCAAACCCTAAACCCTTGTTCGCGTAACTAACCAAGCCTCCTTGTAGAGATCTTCCGCTCTCTGTCGGTTTTGGGGGGCTTCCAAATCTCCCAGTGTACATAGAAGGTGGGGGGTTGGTCTTGCTGCGATTTGCTTCTCCAGCTGAAAGACCCAAACCCTAAACCCTAAACCCTTAACCCTAAACCCTAAACCCTAAACCCTAAAATACCCCTAGGCTACACGCCGCAAACAAACGAAACAACATCAGGCAAACAGAAAAACACTTAATGCTAATAATGCCTCTGCTCCCGAACGGTACTACCGCGAGTGATGCCAATTTGTGTTGAGGGTTTAGGGTTTAGGGTTTAGGGTTTAGGGTTTACAAGGTCTCGAGCATCCG
>NW_013549117.1:0-56858 GCF_000499425.1 Eimeria acervulina | reverse complement strand
TTCAGGCTTCTCTGGCTTTTCAGGCTTCTCTGGCTTTTCAGGCTTCTCTGGCTTTTCAGGTTTCTCTGGCTTTTCAGGTTTCTCTGGCTTTTCAGGCTTTCCAGGTTTCTCTGGCTTCTCTGGCTTTCCAGGTTTCTCTGGCTTCTCTGGCTTTCCAGGTTTCTCTGGCTTCTCTGGCTTCTCTGGCTTCTCTGGCTTCTCTGGCTTCTCTGGCTTCTCAGGTTCTGGGGTTGTTGGTACTGTGATGCTAAAGGGAATACGCTCACCCTCGACATTCACAGCCAAGCGACCATTGAGCAACTGCAGAACCATGCTGGGGTCGACATCCCCCAGATACCCAACCTGTGGGTAAGCGTTGGAAAGCGATCCCTCTGTTGCGCCGTAGACGTTCTGAAGGTTCCATGTCTCGGAAGCGTGAGACAGAGTGACGCCGGCTGCAAGCAGCGCAGCAATGCGACCGAGTACCGCCATTGTGTATGGACTAATGTTACCTCTTTTTGCCTTAATGGCATGAAGTGTGAGACACACGTGCAAGCGCTGCTGGTTTCCAACGACAGCCTAATGCCACTCAAGTGGAGGAGAAATTCAGCAATGCTATTTCGGGCGTCGAATATTGGCGGCGGTGGAGCGATAGCGCACCTTACCTATCTATCGCTTCGAACTCCCCGCCCTTCCTGGTTGCCTTTGATATGCGCCTGGGTGCTTGAAAGGCAATCATGATGCGAAAAATACCTCCCAATTGTCATTGATGTATGCAGAAGTGTGTGCTGGAACAGAGTCTATCCAAGCCTGGACTGCGGTGACCTTTACTTCGGAACGCTCACACCCATGTTGCTGGGAATATTTCAGCATAATGGGGGCCGTTTAGCAGCGAACCACTCAGAAAACAGGGAAAGGATTATGAGAATGCATTGTATTGCGTGAAGAGAGCTTAACTAGAGTGACCTCTATTGGACCGGGCGGCTGCGACTTCCCCAGCGAGCCATCCTGGGGCAGTCTGGGCTGCCTGCTGACTCTGCCTCCTTGCTCCAAGCAACTTCCTGGCAAATTAATTTCAGTAATTTTAGCCTAAATGCATTGGAAACTGACGGGGTAGACTAATTACGACCACACCTGCGCATCCTGCTGTTGCCCAACGGAACTTCACCCAAACCAGCTCCTTCTGGTACGGGTTGGTAACTGCTGCCCGTCCAACGTATGTACTTCACGTGTTTTCAACGCTCTTTAACATACGTAAGTCAGGAAGAGTGGAGGTTGTGTTGGATTAGCTGCTTGCTGAGAAGTCTCAGCCGTCCGGACGCGAATCAGCATTCAGGTTTCGAGGTTCCTTAGGAGTGCTTTACAGTGGGCATTGGGAGCAATGCGCGATACGTGAGCCGTTCCCAGTTGCTGCATTTGTAGATGAATACATTGTTATGAAATCGGAGCAAAACAGAGCATCATATATTACTGTTGATCATTACGCCCATCAGCCCCGTTTTGCATTGGGCACGCATTATCTTCTGAAGCTAATATGCTGCTTCTCACATTTCCAGGGACAATGCTGTTCGTTATTGTTGTCGTGCTGGCCTCGTTCAATGAAGTTCCCCCCAAAGCAACCAATCTAGAAGCTGAGCAGTTGAGTGAAGGATATGGTTATGTGCTTTTTCTATTTCATCAAGTAATATAATTGAATATGGTTGCGCATATTGATTGCCCAGGGCATGCAGATTGCACCACCCCAGAAGGGAAGGTCATTTCGTTACGGGATTATCAGTGAAGATTTTGTTGCTATGAGACTCCCCGCAGTAGGGTTAGTGGTAATTTCACCCCAAACGATCGAATTTTCAACCAATGAGGCACGACAGTATTACAAAAAGAAACTTTGGAACACCAAACTTAGCCAGGAAGCTTACTAGTACGCATGTGGCAAGCGTTCATTTCAGAGAGCTAATTTACCTGCAGCGTTAATTGGCGTTTGGGACGTAACACGAGTAGCGGGTAGAGAAATCACGTATAGTATATCTCAAATGCTCAAAGAATCCAGCCGTAATCAAAGAATAACTAAGCATCACCCTCCACCATCCTACATACTGAGAAAATAGTGTATTAGTTAGGTTTTGGGAATTTGTCGAACGGCCCCTCTCCCGTAGCTGCCCCTTCTCAGGCGGACGTGAGGCTGAAGATATTTGTATCCAGTTTTTTTGATAGGAGAAAATGAAAGGAGGACGTACCTCATTGATCTTTCCCTACACTGCAAAGCCGCCCCTTAAAAGATGGTAAAGAGACCCTCCAAGCTGCTCGTATAATACATGTAAATCTTTCTGCATAGCAACACTCTTCTCCTTCAGCAGAAAAAGTGTAGTACTTGAAATTAATGGTTTTTAGTCTTGTGGGTTGTGAATGAGACCTTTAATATACACTGCACTCTCCTCCAAGTCATACCTACTCAGCAGTGCAAAAAAGGCGTTTTTCACTCGCTGAACTACTTCATAGGCTTGCCTGTTGCAAAGAAACAGATGCAGTTTAAGCTGTGACCGTTTTGGCGCACGGCTTCTATTGATGCCTCGAACAATTTTGCAAGTTGCTCAACAAACGCATGGAGTATATCTCCACCTCTGTATGGTGCAGATTCAACGACTAAATCTTTCTTGGTGGCCTGTGAAAACGAACTGGGGCAAACATAACTCCGAGTCATCGTTATATGCATCGGTCACTGACTACTCCAAGGCTGCCAAGAGATTTCGTCGTGGTGTCGTTCTGCTGTCAAACCGTTGGAGCGGATGGACGAGACAAATATTTTGCTGTAGCATGTAAATAGCTTCAACACGTGTAAAAGGGGTTTATAGATGTCTAGTTCCCATCACGATCAAGCGCCGTTCCAGCCGGACGGCAATCCTACATGGAAATGTTCCACCCAGAAACTCTCTGCGGAGGTATACAGTGGCTGCTGCTGCATAATTCCCAGCTGATGTTGTGGAAGGCTACGATTATTTAAAGAGGTTGTGGTGCGATATTAAGCCGCAGTGAGAAGGCATTTGGACTAGAGGCCCGCCACGACGCCAACCGCAGCCCTAACGGGCCTCGTGATTTGCCGGTTGACCATTGGGGCAGCTGCCAAAGAGAGAGGTAGCACAATTAAAAGCACATTACTACTGCATAGTATTGTTAAATCTAGGGTAAAAGCTGCCAATGGGCCTTTTAACGGATATTCTAGTGGGTCGGTAGCTCACCGATACCTTACGCGGGACCAAAGCGGCCTTGTGCCCTACCTAGTTTCCATTTTGCTCTCCAGTGCACACTGGTCCTAAGTGTGAATGTGTAATTGCATATACCCTCGTGGAGAGAGCCTTCGAAAGTAATATTGACCACAGCAAGGCTGTGGCTGGCGATTGCCTGCCAACTACGCAGCTGCACGGTTCCTTGCCATCTTCGGTTGCCATCTATGTGCGGTCAGTCTGCTGAGCCCGGTTTTGTCCACCGAAGATGGCAAAACCAATAATTTCAAGTATCACAAATGTTTTTGTAGCTGCCAAGTTTTGTAGAGAAGTGGCCCGAGACCATAGAAACGTACATGTTCTTCACTTCTCGTCTTTTTGCTACCCATGTTGTCGTGTTCTAGGTGTACTGTCGTTGCCGCATTGCTAATAAAGGGGACTAGGCCATTACTCAAGTGCTGCCCTTCGAATTTCAGGACCATCAGAGCATCTGAAGGGGGTAGCTCACTCCGTGGTCATGGTGCGGAAGGGCGGCGCAGCCGCTGAATTCGTGTATGGGTTGGGTCTCAGCTCCCTACAGCCAGCGGATCAAGTGGATAACGACGAGGAAACGCCCTTACGTTTTGTTAGCGTGCAGCTACAGCTCGCGGATTCAAGCAAGAATCTGGACGTTGGTCAGTTTTCCGTGCTTCCGTGTTTTGGGGCCTGGTGGTAGGACAAAATGAACACGACTAAAAAGTTTGCACAAAATTGCAATGAACTCAGCAGACACACTGCATATGTGTATCCCTCTAGCCGTTTTTCGGTGCTGAATATGCGGCCCTTCGCGAGCGCTGTGTTTCAGACCTCCACGCATTCCTCTTTGAGGCCGACGGTACATACGTAGACTGTGTGTTTTATAAAAACCCGACCCTTGCCGGCAGAAGTGTCCGGCTTCTTCAGCAAGATCAGGAGCTCCTCGTAGACTTACGCTACATCCCTCAGAGGTGCAGTTTCATCGTCTGTACTTTGGCGATCTATTCCGGTGGCACCGTCGCTCAACTAGGGGACTGCTCCGTCCAGGTCAGCACGGTTAACTTCGCTGCTGGCTCATTACGAAAGTGAAAAGCCAGATGTCAGACTTCCGTGTCAGAACAGTAGTGAGGCCAGCTTTTGACGGGTTTCCGGAAGCGAAGTTTTGTCTTGGCGGTAGCTGACTATTCTCAGAAGCCTTTCACCTAACGGCCAAGCCGCATATACAGTTTCCTTCCCCATCATGTTTGCTGTTTTATGGGTCATGCTGCAGCTCAGCGCGCTAGTCCCTCGCTTAGGGTTAGGGGAAAATGCAGACTTCCCTCATCTTCCATGCGGCCAGATTCCCCCTGGCTCCTCCAAGTTCTATGAATGGGTGTGCCTTGGAATGCTCCCTTTGAGGCCGAGAAGCAGTCTTGGGGAGGAATGTGGTATAATGCTGTGCCTGCTCGCCCATCATGCCGGCTTTTGGTACTTCAAGCCTGTGTTGAAACCCGTCACAGCCTTCACACCTCAGGGGCTCATCGATCCAGCGCAGGTAGCTACAACTTCCCTGTCCAATTATGCAGTAATGTTGAAGTTGGACGCTTTTGCATTCCAAGCTTAGCATCGTATCTACCGAACCGCTTCAAGAAGTCGATAGCCTACACGTCGTATATCCCCAGTGCGCCTGTCTCTAACTTCAGGATTACGTGACGCGGCATCTTGCCGGCCAGAGTGAAGAAATCCCGGGTATAGAACTTAGCTCTCTAATTAACGCAGCTCGCGAAGGTAACCATATGCAGTTTGAATTGGCAGATGCAGAAGAATGTCTAACAGTGAGCCAACTGCTTGCCCTAGTTGGAAGGCTGATTCCATGATTAGCCCAGAAGTAGCCGGGCGTGGAAAAGGAAGTAGAAATCCAGGCTTCTGAATTAATCTTTTTTTCTTCCCTCTCATTGTGCATTTTGCCCCCCGTTTGCTGGTACGAGCAGGGAGAACCTGCAGGGTCCCATGCATCGGGAACTCCTGAGCCCGCGACCCTGAAGAAAATCGGAGTCAAAACTGGCGATTTGGTAGGAAGTGGGTTGCAAAGTGTGCAAGCCGATACCGATAGGTAAGGGCGTGTGCAATACTTGCGGCAGTGATTACTCCACATGCTTGTTTTTTTTTGGCGTGGGAGACGGGCGCAGTGCTTATTTGCGCACAATTGCCTTCCTCCTTGTATCCAGACCTGTCGTGCTTGTCGTTCTCTGCGGGCACTGTTTTTGTATAGTGGTACTGCTACTGGGAGATGCGCAAAAGGGGACAAGTTGGGGTTATTTACACGCGGCGAAGTCAAGCCAGTGTGGCATGGCGCTGAAGAGCAAACGGGTGAATTCATTTGCAAGGACACCAAACAGCATAAGCTGCCAACTGAAGATCAAGGAGATATGGCTGTGGGGAAGACAACTGGCAAGCAGAGATCTCAAGTTTTTCAGGCCAGTGCAGATTCTGCACGTGGCAGATTCCCAGCGCAGGTCCAAGCAGGAAGCAGACATCTGGGCCACAGGATAGCTGACCACAGACGTGATCACGGTGTTTCCCCGTTCAAAAGCAAGGATCGAGAGCCTTTATATGTGGGGCGGCACCCTGAGGACAGACGTGGGGGAGGAGACAAGGCAAAGCAGAAAGAAGCCTTAGGCACCTCACAAGATGAGGACTATTGTGGGGACGTTTCGGAAACGCCGATGGATCGAAGACTCAGCGACGGCGGTGCTATTCAGGAGGTAGGTTCAGGCAAACGCAAAGGTGCTGAAGGTGGGACCAATCGCTTTGATGGGAAGTCAAGATCTGCCGATATGCTGACCGGAAACCAGTGAGCAGTGGCAGATCTATACTAGTAACGGCTTTTCCGAAGGTGCAGATGGATGTAGGAGGAAATGCGCAACCGTCTAGAGAGCCAACAGCATTTCTAGTGCTCATTCCTGGTAGGCACTGAGCTTGCTGTGAATCGTTGAGACCGTCGTACCAGCCCAATGTCTGTGCTGAAACCCTTCAGTGGATCCGCCAATGGAGAGCCCTTGTTCATATCGTATTCTCCTGTCGAGGAGTACGGAGAGGAACCCTGCCATGGGATGCACGCATACGGGTGGCAAGATGTGGCAGGCAGGAATGACTTGTGGAGAGAATCTGTTGAACGGCGTCTACGTGCATTAGAACGTTCTGTCGAAAGCATCGGGAGCAACATCCAAACGGTTGCAGAAGCGACGTCCGAAATGCAAAAAAACAACAAGCTTTATATTCAGGAACTTCGCGAGAGGTTTAAAGAGCTAAAGGTAAACACAGCGTTTCTGCAGGATGAATGAACGGCAGCTGGCATTGATTGCAGATATTACTGGTCAACCTTTTGAGACTCCTTAGATCTAGTTATCAGTGGATTCCCAGTGGAGAATAACGGATGCCATTGTTGATAAAGCTTGTGTCCACGCTTTCTCAGTGCTAGTGCAGTATTATGTCACAGCTAGCAGTTTTAGTACAGCCCAGGTTGCGCTTTTCCTGCAGAGTGACGTCGCTTCAGATATTGAGTCTGCCTTATCGGGACCCCTGGAAACCCTCAGCTTGAGAGTAGAGGAGGTTAAAGACGACGGAGGAGCTGATGCAAAGCAGTTAGCAGAACAACAGCGAAAACTCTGTGCGGTAGACAGGATGGTTCTTTTTCTCGAACGGAATTGGCATCTCCTAGCTCAGTCTATATCCGAAGTAAGGAACAGGTTTACGCATTTCTTTGCACATGATGATCCTTTGTTTTTTGCTGTTTCCTAATCCATAATGGTGGTGTTTTTGTATTCTTTGTGACTCCAGCTTCGATTTCAACTTTCGGGACTTGAACAACGTATTGACCAAGCTGTACCCGCTATTCGCGACTCCACTGTGCCGCCGACGGATCATGCAAAGGTTTGCTTTACTTGTCCAGAAAGAGTGAATTCATGTTTCTTGAAAGCGTGTTCGAGAGTATCTAGGGACCTTGGGAAAATGTGATGCGATGTTGCTGCGCCCGGTTCTTCGTTCGGTTGTGCATTCAGGGACTGCCTTTGCCGCTGGAGTCATCCGCTTTTATTCATAATATCGAAGAGCCCCATGAGAAGAAAGTAATTGCGGCATGCAGGATCCCGGGAGATAATGCAACAAGTGCTCCGCAGGGCGATGGGCAAACCGCCTTCGCCTCCAAGGCTTTGGAAGAGCTTAGCCGCATACAGAACCACGCTGAGGCATTTGGAGCGTGCATGCGACGGCTGGCCAGTGGAACTGCTCCAGATGGTTTGAAGGGACTCAATCCAATTGAACGCCGCGTTTTGTCCTTTGCGGGGACTCCTAAGGTGTTTGCAGCACTGCAAGAGCTGGAGAGGGCCCTGGAAACCATTAATTTGTGTGGATCAGGATCCTCCGGAACTCGGCTATATTAGGTGTGAAAGTTTCTTTAATATCCAATTTAGCTAGGAACCCCCGTCCAAAGGCCCTCCATAAAGAGAAGTTTGCTGGAGAAATACGAGCATCGTTTCTCTTCTTTGTAAAGCCCCATCTCTACGGTAGGTGGCATATTGGGATTCCAGTTGAGGCGAAGCAGTAATTGCCTGGATTCAGATCAGCAGGGTGCGACCGTATAGCCAACGGGGCAGCAAGAGCAGCTTCATGCTGTCTTGTCGTGGTGCTTTGGAACAGCTGTGTGGTGGCGGGCGTACAGTGCCTCCACACTACGCTCACTGCTGGGTGCAGTTCGTATAGCGTGAACAGTCAGCATGAGGCGTTTTAAATATTTGATATATTTGTGTTGTTGATTTGCTACCTGTTTAACTGCAAAAGTGTCGTTTACTATACGAAGCCAGCTTCCGTTTAGCAACGCTTAAGCGCACGGCAAGCATGCACAGTGCCCGTAAGCGAACTGGATGATACGACAAGGAAACGCATAGTTGAGTTAATGAGCAAGCATGATCATATGCCCGCCTAAACCCCAATTTCCGTGCAGCTCGAGCCTGCGACTTTAGTCAACACACTTATGCAGGAAGTTTTGTTCAATTCGTGGGCTACAGCTCACCACTGTCACTGGTGGTGAAGGTGCAGCATGCGCACACCCAGTAGAGCCAGTCTGCAAATTGCTATTAATCGCGAACTCGCGAACTCGCACATACGTCTTGCACTGTTTTACAATAGGTGCTCTCAAATGCCAACCTTCAGGTTGTGAATATGGTGAAGACGGCCAGCCTGGCTATGGACCTGGCTATGGAGCCGTCATCGGTGGTAAGAGATATTCCAAACGGGGTAGTTTCCAACTAGAAGAAACGTCGAGGTGAATGGCTCCAAGCTAAAATAGAATTCATTATTCTTACCCGTGAGGCGACGGCTTCAGTTTCTGTTCACCCAGATTCCGTCGTCATGATCACTCCAGCAAAGGCTGCCACCTTCAGCGTTAGAATCTTTCGTCGCATGTAGGGCTTCTTGTGACGCCCTTCACCGCTGCCATAGGCATGTCCATTTGAAATGCCGCAGCTGCTGCGGCACAGTTTTCCCAGGCTAGCTAGGATTAGCGAAGCTGCCTTGAAGGCGAACAGAAGAAGTACAATGATAATGATAACTATGGCCGCCAGAGCAAGCAGCGAAGCACCGAGGACGCAGAGGTGGCATAAGTACATACGACTTTCGGAGGGGCCCTTCCACCCTTGACATGTCCACTGTCCAATACCAGCTTGATGCTGTCGCTGTTCAGACGCAAACGAGGAAAGGAGCTTCTCTTTCGCAAGGCGCCCTGATACTGCATCGAATGTCCTGGACAGAATCCACGTTTTTGTTTCCAGCAGCTCCACCAGCACCCAACTCTCTGCCAATGCACTGGCCACACGATCAGCTGCAAAATGCGCCGCATCCGATGCAGCAAAACGCGTTTCTGACGGCCTCTTTCGGCGTTTCCCTCCGGGTATGCTAACCAAAGAACACACTAACTGGAGATCCGGGCCTAGGTCTGCGAATGCGAACGGATCCGCAGGTTGGTTTGCCACTCCCCGCTGAAAAAGCTGATCCATCTCTTCGCGCTGCTGCTGGCGTCGAGAGCTCTGCAGCTGCAAGCACGCCTGTCGAAGCAGCTTGTCGCTTGCTGCAGAGAAAACGTAGAGAAGAAGCAGCCGGCTGTCTTTTCCGTTGCCTTTCATCCTCAGCGGGTGGGACAACTCAGGTTCACGCAGACGAATGCTAATGAATTCACTTGGAAGTAATCGCCTTGACTCTGCCAGCCTAGCAATGCCCGCAGCACGCGCCGTTGCAGCCATGCGTGTTAACTGGTCTGCTGCAGCGCTGAGACGCAAAGTTGCTGCGTCGCCAAAGGGGAGAGCGCTAGTAAAGGCCTCTCGGCGTGAAGTCAAACCAAACATCCGATCCCACAACCACCAGAGGGTTGCATCTGTGAAAGATCCAGCAGCCGACGGCCGAGAATTGGGCTGCCAAGAAGTTAGCAGGCTGCAAGAAGTGAACAACAAATTACTTCGAGGCGGCAAATCAATTCCCGAATGCCCTGTGCCTTCGCCTTCACAAGCATGCGCCAAAAGCAGGGCAGAGTGCAGCTGGAGCAATCGGTGAAAAAATATTGCATTCCCGCCGACCGCGGTCTGTGTGTATGCTTCAAAGTCGCGTGTTAAAGTCACAATACGTTCCACGATAGCCAGCTGCTGCGCTGGCTTCGAGATCAACTCGTTCACGAGGCTCTCGCGCTGCTTCTTGTATGTTTGTAGTTGAATCCGAAGCTTAGTGGCTTGACTAAGAGTCAGCTGCCGATGCGCGTGAAGTGGTCGTTTCTGCTGCAGCTTACGATGCAGCCGGCGTAATGCCTCACGTTTCTCTCTAACACGCAGAAGCTGAACTCTCCATGCAGCGTTGCCTGTGGACAGTTGCTGCAAATATTCTTGCCGCCCTAATTCATCCCGGGGACGGTCGTTCGCCGATGGAAACAAAATTAACTGCAAGGGATTCTCGATGAATTCGAGCTCTCCAAAATTGCGTTCAGTGTACAGCAAACGAGGGCCTGAATCAAAAACAAAAGTGTTTCCACCACTCAAACCCAGATAAATGACGCAGCAAAAAACTATGGAAAATTGCTTCTGCTATCATCCCCAAACCCTAGAAGAGCTGGAAGTAAAATACCTGTAGTATCCGCATTGAGGGAAGATGCAAAGGGAACCCCCTCAGTCAGGAGGTAAGCAGCAAGCTCGACCATTGCTGGAGCTGCTCGGCATATTGACTCGGGTACCCCATGCCCCAATCCGCTGCTTGTCATATCGAAAAGGTACAAACTCGATCGATCTTCCTTGAGCAGCTCATTCTGCTGGGAATTATCGTTTGCAAATGGTGGCGGCGGGAAGGCCCCCCGATAGGCTGGGGCCCGTGGGCGCCTCCACTCTTGCCTTGGAGCAAACACATTTGGTATCGCTGCAGCACGGAAAAGCGCTAACAGAAAGAATGGGAGGTGGCGAGGAATCCACCAAAAGAGCTGGGACTGCCTGGGCGGTAGGGTGCAACATTGCTCTGAGGCGTCGCAATCGTTGCCGACGTTCGCCCCTTCTTTTTGCCCATTCTCTACATTTAAATTGAACTCATCAGCATCTGGATCTGCTAGACGTCGGACCTGCTGGAGCGGAGTCAGACTACCAGTTGTACGACTGTGGGAAGCCGTCAAATAGCTTCGGGCCTCCGGCTCATTCAGGCACCAGTCCACTGGGAGGCTCTGACAATGCATTGCTGTGGCAAACCACCAAAAAGCGGTAGACAACCTCTATGTCATAAAAGCATTACCTCATCTTTGGCTGCATCTATATGAGTCCAGGAGGCAAGCAATCCAGATACCAATAACCACTATCATCTTCCCCAGTTCGAGGCGTACCTGCGAATTCTGCAAAGTGCGTGTCACCGGATAGTACGATAGGCGTTTTAGCTCCGGAACCCGCTAGCAACGCAAAAAGGCGTTCGCGTGCCCACGGGAAGTGACTCCATGTCTCTGTCACCAATCTAACAAATGCATACCCACAACGCACAGGAGTGCTACAGTTTAGCATGCTGTTCAAGCAAGGCATGAATCGAGACGCAGGTGCCGTGAGCGACAAGTCCACGAAAAATGAAGAGCCCAGTAGAAGAACTCGACAGAGTGATCGCTAAGTCGAGAGACAAACAGGTGTGCCCCTGGAAGCAACTGAGCAGGCAAACGAACAAAGTCAGTGGGCAACGACGCTTCTCACGAGATGCGCATACAGCACAGTTGCCCCCATAAACACGTTGGTTTCATGCAGGGAATAACCTTTCTGTGCCTTGCCTGTGGTTGGCGAATGCCTGCAGTGATGAGACCACTACATTCACGTCCGCTGTCGACGACTGCAGCTCATGCTGCAGCCAGGCCCACTGCTGCTCGCCCAACATATCTCCCATGTCCATGAGCCACCAGCTATCCTTTTCAAAGCTGTACATCCCCATTCACAGCAGAGGGTTTTGTACACGCGGGCGTCCCCTTCACTACGAGGAAGCGTAAAAACGCCCAAAACCAGAGAAGGCAACACTTTTTACTGTATCTCGTGCCCAACTCGCCAACTCACCGTAGGTCAAGGAAAATCACTTTGACACTCAGGTCTTCCCCCATGTATATTTCGTGAGATGAATACACGCCCTTCCAATCCAGCGATCGAATGGCAGCAGTTTCGTCCACACCCAGAAAATTAAGCATGGCCTCCTTCGACTCTTCCGCACAAGCACAGAAACAAGCCTGACAGTGGATCGTCACGCGAGGTAAGAAAACCAATCATCAACGCATTGGAGACCTCAGAGAGCGGATTGAGATCCCACAGAGTCTACGCGCACAAGCAAGGGTGGCCAACTACGCAGCAGTTGCCTACCATATTTAAATGTATACATTTTGTCCGCATTATCTTCGCCCATGTCATGATCATCCCAAGTTCCTGCAATATTTGGGACTTCTCTCAAGAATTCCTGAAAGCAAGGGAGAACAGGCTCTAAGACTGCAGGTAAAAAATGATCTGCTACATATCGCACGAAGACCACAGGGCTTTCCAAACCCGCTTCCGGAAGACCTTCACAACTTGTATCCTTATGGTGAAAATGTAAGAGCCTTCTCACCGTGTACTCTTTATTAGCAAGCTGGCTTCTGTATGCTGCGATGAGGCCCGGGGGAGGAATTGGTTTCTTCCCCTCCGACAGCTTCCACAAAAAGTTTCTAGAATCGCTTGCAGTTGGGAGTTGCATGTGGTCCGCTGTGTGAATGCGTATGCAAACGCCACACTTGGTATGCAGTAACTGCAAATGCATAGTTTGGCATGATTAAAGTTGGTTGTGAGGAGCTGCAGATATTGCCTGTGTGAAAGCGGCTCATCAACCGTGCTGAAAGGAAGGGTGTTACCATATACGTTGTCGCCCATCCAAAGGAATGCATGGGGCTTCCGGCGGCTGATATATTTCCAGACTCGGCGCCCTTCAGTATCGTGTTTCGCATCGAGCCCTGAAACCCACATCGCACAGCATCTTCTGTTACTTGGGGCAACCCAACTGAGTATCCTCATTTTCCCGTACAAGTCACGCAAACAGTAGCGCCCACCGCCTTTACCAAGTACTTGCCTTCTGGCTGTCTGTTGCACGACGCGTAAATAATTCGGTGAGGGGAATGGGGATGGTGGCCCATGTCGTAAGGGGGGAAGGAGGATGATGGAAAGCTGGATAGAGGCCGCCAGAATGCAGGCGAAGGGTTAAAAGTGTAAGTAGTATCCAATTCGTTGTCTCCGAATGGAGCTACACTGGCAAGGTTTGCAGTGGTCGCCAGCCCAGAAGTGGCTTTCGGTGGCAGTACCTCCGTCATGTCTTCGATTGCAGCGACGCAAGCATTTAGCAGAAACGGGAGATAAATCAAGCCAAAGAGGCGGGAAACCACCAGCAGTAAGGACAAACCGTCTTGCTGTTGCCTCGCATTCAAGGGTCGAGCGATACGTCGAATTTTTCGAGACATCATGCCCCCAGTGCTGTCAGGTTAGGCAGTCAGCAGCGACAACGGCACTTTACCACCATTCAGCCAACCCGAATTGTCAGTATTCAGCCAAATTGTGGTGCCGTTCCTATATATTTGGCTTATCATAGGCAGAAGACAGCCTGTAGTCATATAAAAAGCGAAGGTTCTAACAGTGGAACGCCACGGGCGTCAGCCACTTTTAGGTCCGCGTTCGCGCTGTACAGCTCAGTCGAACCTAAACGAATACTAAATGTAAAAAGGGCTGTAGAATGGAGCACTAATGAGACCTGCAGTAGAATCGAACATGCATCAGCTGCCCGAGCCCCCGGCACGTAGCTCACCTCACCCTCTGGGGGGACACCGCTATAGGCAACGAGCCAAGCAAACTCTGCATACAATCAGAAGGCTTTGAATCGCCCAACTGCCAACCGCTTCATCAGAAATAAGGAATTTCCTCGGAGCCATGAATAACGCCCCTCCAGCCCCAAAGAAGCCCCGGGTAGCCATTGATTTTCCAAGCCAACGTGGAGACAGGTATGCAAGGCAGTAAAATTCTACAAGGTTAGCATCAGAATTGGTTGTTAGAACTTCTAGATGGTATTTGAGTGACAGAGGCAGAAGACGTGTTGCTGGGCGTGTTGAGCGCCACCGACGAGCTCTCGAGCTTGTGTGAAGACACCTTGGCACTTCCGTTTATTATGCCGAAGTGGCAATTGTTCCATTCCTTGTCTCTTTTGGCTCATGTGAGGGAAGTTCGCGTGCGTCTGCACCCTGGCCGGGTAGCCTCTGAAGGATGCCGACAGCTCGCCTGTATGCTGCACAGCAACAAACTGCAGCAGAAATTTCCAGGCCTTCGATCGCGTGTCGAGCTTTTAGGGTAGGTTTTGCATATTCTTCACAACGTAGGTGCTGCTTGTACGGAGGGATCTCCATTCTCCAGGCGAGTAGTTAATGGCTTCAGTGGTTCCTTCGCTTCGGCAGCTGGGTGACAGCAGAAAGTGTGTCCATTGACCATTCATTGTTCGAAGCATCTTCTCCCCTATTTGCGTTGCCAGTATATGTGAAGGGTTTCCGTTTTTGTTTTCGTTTCCGCAGGTATGACGCGCCGTCAGAAGTGCACATTGAGCTAAACAACGGCAAAAAGTTCTGGTAAGGGTACTCGCCCCAGTGGTTCCGTGACAATTCTAAAAGCTTAGAAGTCGAGTATTCCGTCACTATTTCTCCTGCATTCTGTGGTTCCCTTGCGTTGGACATCAAGGCTCCCTGGCGACGGGCTCTCTCTGAAAGAGCTGCATATGCGCATAGACCGAGAACAATATCAGCGTAAGCCAAGGCGCCAGTTCAATTTAAATTGCTTCTCGGCAGTGCTACCTTATATAGAATAGTATGCTGTACCCAGGTGTCTTGCGAAGGTGCTAGCTTTGCTTGTCTGTGTGCTGTCTGCAGTTTATGTTGAACACATCAAGGAACACGCAGCTGACGCAGCAGCTGACGACGATGGGTAGCATTTACTGCGGGCATAAATTGAATAAGGGACGCGCAGTGAGCATCGTGGTCTTTGTTGGCGCGAACCAGCAGAGAGGTGCTTGCCCTCGGATAATGCACATATATCCCAGTTGCGCCCGAATTTTGTTCGCCTCCGAGTCTTAACAAAGCATTTGACTCATATCTGTCATAGCCGCTGCCGTCTGTTTATTATGTTGCAGCGTTGCCTTCGTGTGCCCTATTTGCCACTGAGCGACCCAGGTCTGTTCACCCGTACCCAGCGATCTCATGACCTCTGCGCCTACCACCCTCGTCTGTGGGAGTCAATTTTTCCCGTACAGCGTAGCCGCTCTACGCCAAGCACTAATACCTCCCTGAATGCACGAGGACGAGTCCCTATAATCGAGAAAGCGGCAACGCGTGAACTGACGACTTCCTTTTAGATGCGATCTGGACTGCTCAAACTTCGCTCTACTATGTGGCAAATGGCCTGCTTGTACGTACAGCTCAGTAAAATGCATTTCACAGTCTGAGCCGGCACATCACATGACGGAAAAATACAGGCAATTACATGTCAAGTCGACCCAGATGGCACTACCAAAGTTCCGCCACTGCGCCGCCGTGCGACATGAGAATGGGCAACAGGGCCACTGCCTCATGGTCACTGCGCTTGCAAAGCTTCATACACACATATATATACATACATGACGAGCGAGCCTCAACTGGCTTCCGCAGCGCAGCGATCTGGTTGCGATGTCGGGCCAGTTCGGCTCCTCCTCACCACCCCCTCGTCCCCGTTCCCGCGACCCGCCCCAGCCTCTTTTCTGTACCAGACTGCCTTGGTGCGTCAACATCATACCACTTCCATCATGCTCGCCATGCGGTACTTGTGAACAGTGAAATTCAAACAAGAGGAGGCTCCTATTCATCGAAGCTTGGATTAGTGTAGTCACGAGTCTGAGCCCCTTGCTGATGCAGCCCACGCAGGCTAGACCTTGTCCGCCTTGACAGACAAGAACGGGTGTGTCATCAGGTACTTCTCAGGGAGCCAGTTGGAACCCCTTTCCTGTGAACACATGGGCAAAGAAGGCCACGAGAAGATGAGTGAATCTCTCTTTGCGCGACCTACTCCATGCAGGAACAAGCGCACCATCAGTGCTGCTGTAGTCGGCTAGTCGTCGCTCACCTTGCGTCTCCTGTCTAGATATCGTGTCATTGGGTTGCTGTTTTCTGCTCGTTCTCTCTCCTTGTTTGCAAGCATCCACTCTGTAGTGTAGCGCTTCGGTTTGATACCTGAAAAGGGAGGGCAGGCACGCACATCGGGGGGAATGCCGCCGCACAGTCACGGCTCCTTATTGCGAAACATGTCAACGCGACAAGCACGTAAGCATGCTCCACCAACGGCTTTTGCCTAGGCCTACCGATGAGCGAGAAAGTGGTGATCATGAAGGCGACACTCAGGGAAAACAGCAGCAGCGGAACTGACGCCACTATCATGTTGTGCTGCAACAACCAAGCACTGAAAAAAAACGTACCACACCGCAACTCGAAAAGCAAGGTGTACTTCTTTGACTTCATTATGACGCACGAAGACAGCTGGGACAGATGAACTTCCAAGTAAGGCCACTCCAATCGAAATGCGGTGGCTGTGAATATCTGGACGTACTAGTGAGCAGGACTATCCCGCGCGAACTGCCCCTTATAAACGGTGTGAAAGACGCCCACTGGAGCCAAATACCAACGCTGCCAGTCATACTTATGGTTATACGTGGTCTGGGTTAGTCGGTAGACCTTGGGGCTGCCATCGGGTGCAAATTCCCGTGGAGGAGGGGAAGGTATATGTAGATGCGGTGAGTGTGTGGCAATAGTTCGCACGTTCGAGAGAAGAGGTGGGAAGTATCGTCCATTGCCTATGCTGGACGCCGTACCCCTGAAGGTCAGGGCTGTAGGTTGTGCGCAAGGGCGCACGAAGAGGAAAGGAAGCATTGAGGCAGCGTGATGACTTGTCACAAAAAAGTAGAATTGCACATTTAGTATTCGTCCAGTTCCACTTGGGAATGATTCAGCTCTGAGGACGTACCGCTAGGAGTGAGGCAAGAGTCACTGTCTGTCTGAGCGCTCCAGACGAGTGTTGTCCCAGGCGTTACACTTGCTCCCAGACACTGGTAAGGGCAGCAGGAAAAAACGAGAAAACACGTTCTCGCCTAAAATGTGGCAGTAATAAGTGTAATAAGGTGATAAAAGCGTGGGAAATAGGGGATTTTCATGGTGGCTGCTCCCTACGGGCCTCAGGGTCGGTGTAGCTGATAGCTGCAGAGCTGTGGGGGAAATGAACTTAGGTTTTTTTCACGTTGCACTAACATTGGCAGTGTAATGGCATTCCCAGCAAGAGAAATGAATGCTCAGTGACCACAGGGGATTCTAAGAGAGGGGAGACTTCAACGCAGAACATCATATTTGCGTACACGTTTCCCTACAAGGAAGAGTGCATCTCTTAGGCAAGCTGAGAACCAAAGACGGCGACATGCTGATGACCCAAGGACTATTGTAAGCTGTAAAGGATTTCAGTGGGTTGTTCTATTAACTTTGCGAAGTGATGTTCGCTCCCGCTCCCATCTACATTCGTCCTGAACAGCACAGGATTCTGGCGCTGGCGGGAAGTGGAGGTGGCTAACAGTAGTACTGCAGCTCCTGCCGCTAGAGCAAAACAGCATGCAAGCATGCACAAATTCCCTGAGCTGCATGGATTAACACGGGAGTATATGGCTACATAGCTACCTGGTTCCCCGTAACGAACATAAACACAGGCGTGGATGCATCCACCAACCGCCGAGAATTGCCCCTGCAGTGAACCGGTTCAGTCACTTCCGTCACTACTTAACCGGGAAGCAGGGCACCTGGTTAGTGTTTTTTTGAAGCACTGCACAAGCTGCCACTAGCTAGCTCGACGAAGGACGCAAGTTTCGGCTCTACTCTTACTACACACTTCTATGCCACCAATCTGTGTGCCTTTCCGTCTCCACAAAGTATCTATTTTATTTCGCAGTAGGTCATGCAAAAGGAACTTGAGCTCTTCCTATTGAAGCATGCGTACCTACATCCAAGTACTGGTCTAAGTCTAACGTTTGTCCGCTTGCGGTTTGCGGCCCATGCCGCAGGTGGAAGCATGCAGCAGCCACCATTAAAAGGCAAAAGTCATTCACAGGCCACCACGCCGACCACAAAGTACAATGGTGTTACTGAAGGCACGCACCAGCAACTCTTCAGCTTGTATAGTTTTCGTTTGTCTGCTGGCATGCTTCGCATTTGACGCCTTGCATTGCCTAGCAGTATTTTACTCCAGCTTTACATCTTCGCTACATGCTTCTTGTCTACCTTCATTTTGCCACTCACGACCTGTTTCCTGAGCTCATGCTTAACAGTCAAGTTACTTGGATATCATAATTTCCTTATACTCAGCTCATGGTGAAGTGTCCTTGAAGCCGAGTAGTGCCACAAAACTGGGCCAACCGATGCGCTTTTGCACTGCAGGCAGCATCGAACGATTAGTTCAGCGTCAAAACTGCCGGCAGAAGCCAATAGAGCAACACGGCAACGCAACAAAGACACTATAGAGCCTCGGATATACTTTCTATCCCCGAAGCATGCGGAACCAGATCATTTATGCACTACCCAAAAGGAGGGAAGGGGGGTGGAGGGGGGGATAGTAGAAAAGCGTCGAAAAAGTAGAGTAGTGCTACTAAGGAGCCGAGTAGGACACCTGCCTCTTCACAAGATAGGAGTTCTGCATGCTGGTCCGCTCTGGACAGCACAAGAGCTAAGTGGTGTGGTCAGTCGACGCCCAATAGTAATGGTATAGGGTGGGTGGCCATTGTTGAGTAGAGCTTCGTGCTGAAAAAAGGCCATAGAATAAGCGAGCATTTCCAAATGTGAGCAACTCTTTTTTTCCTCCACAGCAAATGCCCGCCCCCGCCTTGTCGACGAGCACACGTATGATGACTCTGAGACAGCGCTGACGCCAGAGCTTCTCGCATATTGTCAGCGCAGCGTTGGGGAGCAACGCAGTCACATTTCAACGACCCCTCTGAAAGAACAGCCAAACAGGGTTTGGCAACTTGGTATTTCCAGCTCTACCCGTGTCAATGATCCCTTCTGGAAGTGCAATCTATCCGCGGAGCCTGCTTCTGCAGACTGCATAGTTTAATCACGATCGCTTGAACGACCACGCCGACGGTCACGATCCCTATCCCCACCTGCACCACCTCAAAAAATGAAATACAACGCCATTTCTTACCGAAACACACCCTGCAGTGAAACTTTAAGCAAACTTTCTACATTCGTGGGTCAGCGAGCCCCTTGACAAACCAGACAACTCCTTACCTCGGCTCGGTGAACGCGACATACTGCGGGACTCGCTTCGTCGTCGGCCCTTCCGTCTCTCATGTCTGTCGCTTCGAGTACGGCGACTTCTGCCTCCAGACCGAGAGCGGCTCCGACTTCTGCTGCGACCGTGGGAGGCTGAGAATACGCATATCCAGCAATACCCAACCCCAGGGCTAAACGCACGATGCATTCGTTCCGTTTACTCCCCAGAGCGTATTCCGGCCTATCACCCTAGAATAATTTTGCGTCAAATTTTTTCACAAACCTCCCAATGGAAAATACTCGTCTACCGATTTTTACTTCTGATTGTTGGCTTACGTGCGCGAGCCCGTGCTGGTGGCGCATCGTCGTTGTCCCACCCTCTCATGCCACCTGTGTCTGGAATTGTATCGTCTGCATAGGAGGTATAACAGAAGCAGAAGCAGTGTTTAGTTCACGATGCTGCACCCAGCCGTGTGACCATGTCACACGGTTTGCAACGACACGGTGCTACGCGGCAGGGAACAGGAGTGCCAATTCTACCAGGAAACCATACGGAAACGTACACGCTACAAGCGTTGGCGGCTTCGGAGGGGCGGTTCCGGTCGCGAATTGCTTGATTTGCTTGTTAAATTCTGTGGCCATCATTTGCTCATGCCTACGCACCAGCTCTTCATTGATGCGCGCCGCCTGTCAAAGCAGGAATGCTAATATTGCAGGTAAAGATATATGCAAAAAGGATGGAACAACTGCCCCTCGCCGTAGTGAAAGTAGAGTGCACAGTGCACAGCCCATACTTGAACATCAAGCAATCCATTTCTCACCTCTTCTCTCTTCCTCTCCATTTCCAGCCTTCTGTTTTCCAAAAATTCAGGGGGGATTCCCGTCGGAGTATTCTGCGCACGCAACGCCACAAGGTGTGCTGCCACGAAATGCCCCAAGTTGCTACTTGTGCTGTTCCCAGCACAAATCATAAACAAGCATTCCTCGCAACATTGTCTGGTCCCTTTAACGAGGCAGCATGTGCTGCCCAGCTACCGCCTGTGCTTCGCAGGCAAATAATTTGAGAACTAATGCGGGCATTTTAATGCAGTGCAAATGTCTTAAAGGCAATGATATTTCTGACCTTTGTGCCATAATCACCTGAGCACTCAGGAGGAGTTTCCAAAGTTCGCGGACGAAATGCGTCGCCTGTTTTCCAACAAATCCAGTAAGCGATATTGCAAGTTTCTTGGGACATAGGTAATTCTTTCCTGCACAAAAGCATTGTCACTTCTAATTTCCGCGCATTATTTTCTTGCGGGACGTCACATTACCTGGGAGGCAGCTGTCCCCAAGCATTTCCTGTCCCCACGGGAATGTGAATGCATAAACTTTCTAGTGCACAGCCAACTCCCTGTCGTACTCTCGTCAACATCCGCAGCGAGGGCTTCTTCCGGCACCAATTGCGACAGGCAGTAAGAAATTACAATATCATCTTCAAAGCCTAAGGCAGCGAAATCAAACGAAGTTGCAGTGCTACGCGGTATTACCCCTTGAGTGTGCCGCTTGTTCATTAGGTTTCGGTGCTCAAATCCACAAAACTTCTAGAGATTAAGGCTTACCGAGTAGCTCTGTGATCTTATGGTTGATCCACGCTTTCATAACCTCCACGTTTACCTTGCTCATGTCAACTTCCTGTTCGAATATTGCCGGCCACTACAAAGAGACAAAATACAATCACGTACACATTCGGCGTTTTCTTCGGTATGCCCTGGATAGTAGCTAGATGCAAAGAAGCATGTTCATTCATGAGGCAACCGCCCTATGGAACCCAAGAAAACAAAAGACAAACCATGTTTCATGCAAAAAGACAGCTACAACTCACTTTCCTCTGTGCAATAAGTTGGCTGTCCTTGTCCTTAAAGAAAGGAGTCTGGTCTTTAGAAGTGCCCTTGTAGAAATTCCCCGACATTTCTATTTCAGAGCAAACCAGTACAGGCCACGAGCGGCCAGAACTTCTAACAGATGATCACGCCCCTCCTTGAAATAACTAGGCGTCAAAAGGCGTTGCTGCTACGTAATATGTTGTGGCAACGGCTGACCGCGGCTCGTCCTAGTGACACTACTCTGGTGATGAGCGCAGGCGACTGATGGCCCCCACCGCCAACGAAAAGGTAACTTCAGTGTTGCCCTAGGAGTGTATAGGTGATTGCAATCGTACTTTTGTCAAAGGGGGATTCCTTGGGCAGATTTCAAGTGATTTGGCAGCGTCCGCTTCGTAGGCATGCTTTGGACTCAGCAGCGCCTGCAATTGAGGAGGATGAAAAGATATTAAACTTCTGCTCCATACAGATAAAAAGAATTAGGAATACTGCCAGAAAGAAACAGTGATAGGGCTATGCCTCAAGCCACTACAGAAAATGGATTGCCAACACCTATCGGGCCGCGCAGACCGCCTGTTACCAGACCTCAACGTGCTTGAGAACAGCAGACGCTTCAGTGTTCGAGTAAATAAATCTCAATTTGCCAATATACGACAAACAAGCAGCGAAAAGAGTACACGTGATGAAGGCTCTGTTGCATTCCCTTGCTCCGCATGCATGGAAAATGCATGCAGGAAGGGGCCCCGCTGCGTAGAGCTGCACTGTCTTGCTTGCTTGCCGGCTGAGCAAGATCGGCAGCGCCTGGGTACGTTAATCCGTCTCAGGTGCTAGTGGGATCTAATTATTTCGACTATGTGTATTCAGTGCATTTCTTGTTCTTGTCCTGATAGCATATGAGGGAGATATCCTGGGCCCGAAATCCTCAAATGAGCTGGCAACCCATGCATGTGGGACCCTCCGAGAGTTAGGCGCAACGAAGCTTTTTTGCGAGAACGAAGTGTTGGTAGAGATTACACTCCTGAATCGAGAGATTTCCTTTGCAACCAGCCACTCAGATTACGATCCGGGAGGCGCCACTAGACTTCACTGTCGGAGTGCTGCAGCGAGATTGTAGAGTACCTCTGAAGATGCCATATACATTTCAACTTGCATGCAGGCTTGCCATGGGAGGCAAAGGAAGTGTTGAATAGGTGCCTGAAGTAATAGTGCGTGTGAACTGAAGATCATCAATGCCGTCGATCGTAGGTAGAGGTCATCCTGAGTTTCAATGCGGTCGAAGACCTCAAGTCAGAGTCCCCAAAAGCAGCTGATACCCCCCTGCAGTCCCCTATCCCAAGGGACTTGTATTGGTGCTGAGGGGTGGGTACCTGTTATGAGCTGCAGCGCACCTTGCTGCAACTAATGTTGCACGGCTACCAAGAACTGCGAAATCTGCTCCCGTGCTTCCCTTTTCTCCACCACACGCCTTCGTGTACCCGGTCGCCCAAAGCACCAGAAGGAAAGGAAAAACATTATAAACGGGAAAGAATGGCATCTGCAGGTGAATATTCGATTTGATGCTGTTGGTCGCTGCTTGTTGCTTCTGGCCCTCGCAGTATTGGCCATTGCTCTTTAATAATGACGGCTTGTGCCGTTCAGTGGGATTTGGGTGTCGGTTGTGAGCATCCCAATCTAGTTAAAAATGCGAATTCAACTGCTTCCAGCGCGCAGCATCAATGCACACACAAGGAGGGCTCAAGGCAACAACTAAACGGGGGGCCCAGGTGCAAAATACCCAAAAAGTGTATGCATTTTGGACAGCGGTGCCAGGTTATGTATTGTTGGACTCAAGGGAGAAGGCAACCGGAGGAAATTAATTACCGTAGAGGAGCGCGTCGATGCAAGATATTAGCGCCCTCTTTAGATGTGAACGGTTGAACGTGACCCAAATTTAAGATGCGTTTTGCATACCCACACTTTCCGTCTCTGCCGCTAGTTGAGGCGGCAGAGACTTCTATTTACCGTAGAGAATGCAGATGCTGTTGACAGCGCTGAAACATCCATTCTGGTGTTGCTTTCCTGCCTATAGACTTTAGCAGTGTCATCTGGTGGCCGCTTGCATGGTCTCCACTGTCAAAGATTGCATGTGTGAAAGATAACCTCGTGGTGAACTTGTCCGATAGGAAAACCCGGCATCATGATAATATGACACCATGTTGAATTGAGATTGTCATTTTCGCCCATTGTTCAACCGATAGTTTTGCTCTCCGCCATCGGCGAAACGCTGTCGTAGAGACTCCGCCAATGAATAGTAGTTTGCACCTCCTCGCCTTTCCTTCAGATACTTGATGCACTGGGCATCCTCTGCCCACTAGAGCTAGCAAAGCGTTGGCATTACACACTGTAATAAGCACAGAGCCGACGCGAGGCGGGTGTACAAGTGCAGCTGCCACCTCTTTCCGGTTCACCACTGCTCCTCACTTTGCGCGGAGGCAACAGGGTTTATCCGACCGCTTTGTTTGTTTCGTTGAATGCTCTGCTCAAGCTCTTGCCTCTCCACTTCCTCACGTCGTTTCATGCTCCCGCAACCCCGTCTTGTGCGGCTTTGTTTATTGCAAAAGTGGATGCGTCCTTCTGTGATTAACCCTGGATTTCCTAGTGCCTGATCCGCCGGCAGGCGTCTGTTCTCGCTTCTTACCCTTTTCGAGGGGGGACTGGGGCCTACAGCACCATAGTCAATAGGTTTTGTGCAGCACTGATTTCCAAATCATTTTTCTACCTTCTCAGCTACAGCAGTGGAAGAGGCGTTTTATCTCTCTCTGATAGCAAGTGCTCCGAAGTCTCGGAGAGTTCCACTGTTCCACCCCTTAATTTTTTCCCCACGATTTGGCCCATTGCCGGTTGCTTTTTATTCAGGAGGACAGCCCTGCTATGAGCCGTTGAGACAGAAACTCCACGGCTGCCTTTGGAGCTCAGTTTACCCAGGACTGATGCCTCGATATACCCCTCTATCAACCCTCTTGCTAGAAAGGAACGTACATCGGAGGGGATGTCGGAATGGTTCCACCCAGTCGCGATGTGGAAAAGTAGTTCTGCTGTGGTATAGCAATCATTGCCGTGCCTCTCCTTCTAAATACAAATAGACTTCTTTAAGCCTTCTTTAAAGAAAACCAAATAGAAATTGTAGCCCTTGGGGTGCACCTTGAATTGGAAAGTAGGCCTATAGAAGCGGACGGGTTTCCTCCGTTGTCCCCACTTGGCGGGGCCTTCCATATTGGGAATGTCGGGAGAGGTGAAAACCGACATGAATTGTTGTAGCCAAATGGCAAGACATTCTTCAATGGGTGAAGAACATAAACGACGCTTGCTCCAGTGCAACGAGATGCCCAGCAGTTTGTTGCCTCCCCACCGCCGCGGAGGTCCTGGTCAATCTTCGGTATGCAGCAGGCGACGAGGGATGAATTTTTCAGTTATGGGGGAACATCTGAAGATTGTTCGATTCAATTTTTTTGCAAGGCGCCTTGGCTACCATCTACTCCTATGCACCAGGAACCCCTAATGTGAGAAGCTGCCTCGAAGCCCGGAGATTACAACGGAGATCACTGCAACCAATGTTGCAAAGCAACCCCCATATGCACGCGCAGCCAAGCCCCCTTCACTGCATTCACTAGGGCTGTAGACGGGTGTTAAACGCTCTTTTGGTCCCACATATTGGCGCCTGCGCACGTGGAAATACATGTTTTGATACATGTTTTAACTTAAGGGAGACCTTCTTACGACACACGTAGTAGACGGCATAGTGAACAGAACGAGCTGACAATTCCCACGGCCAACCAGCATAGCCAGGCTTCTGGAACAGTGCCTGTTCTAAGTCCTTGCCCCTGGCACAGTGGGGTCTCTGGAATCTACGCAGAAGTTTCACAAAATACAATGTAGTGGCAAATGAAGACGGAACATGCCTTTATTCTCCTTGTCGATCACCGTGACCCCACTGCCGCCGACAAAGACGTGATTGGCTGCGGCGGTCTACATGGCAATGACGGGGGGCGCGCTTGAATCAATTAGTTCTACTCGTTGTGAGCCCTGCCAACTCTTTTGGTATATGTATAGTTTTTCTGTTTGATTTAGGATTTGTCGGAAGAATTTTTATACATAGAGCCTAGGCATGCGCTTTTGTTGAGGCCAACCGGCAGCTGGTGCAACACTGAACTCTTCACATCAGGAAATGAGGCTCAGCCGCAAGCACGGCTTTACCAGGCCCTAAGGATAAACGATTCACCATAATATTAACTGTGTCTACCCTTGTTTGAAGCCTGTAGAATGGCCGCTCCCAGGTTAATGAAGCCTCTTCAACCGTAGCGCCTTGTCTTGTAGTTTGGAACGGCGATGACGCGAAGTGAATGATACAACGCATATTGGACGATTTAGCAAGAATGCCAGCCAGCTTTTCAGGATATCTGGGTGAGCATGGAAGCCCGCAGCCTACACAAGATGCACACGAAGGCCGAAGCAAGGCAACCACTGAAGTCCCTCAGGACCACAAGGGCCCACCTTGGCAACATTTCCAAGGACCGGATGATTCAGAAAGCGTTGTCAGCGAATTGATATTTCGGCTTAAGGAAAGTATTAGCGAGCAGGCAGGGAGCTGGTGGAGGGCTTCAATGGCAAAGGCGGCGAAGAGGCCTCTGCTCGCTTCATACGAAACGGCTCCAGAGGAAACCTTCGCAAGCACCCATGAAATCCAAGATGAGCTTGTTCCAGTATGCATCACATTCTGACAATAGGCAACAGAGCTATGCGACAGGGCTACTCAGGGTCGGTCGCGCTCGAGTTCTGGCTGCCTGGTGCCGAAAAAATATGCTTCCGAGCTTCTGCCTTAAAAGGAAAACCCTAGATTTGGCCTCATTTGCTCGCTAGCGACAATCTTTTGAGCTCTACCAGGGCATATGGTTGGCTCGATTGAATAGGCATTTAATGTTTTGGTTTCCTAAGTTTCCCTGTGGCTCCTGTGCCTTCACGCAGGGACCGAATGAGAATTCTGTTTTCAGCAGTAATTGGCACGATCGCCTGCAGTGGGCATTTCAGCGGGTGCTCACCCTCCGTGAGTCCCAGGACTCGAGGTCAGCAAGCCAGCTCAGAAGACGACTTTTCGAACGCGAGCTGGCCCTCAATCAGTAAGCTGTCTGCGTCCCGCGAAGAATATCCATATCTGTCTGGGTTCTGCGCCGGCAGTAGTATTGTGCCGTTGCTGTGCAATTTACGCAGCAAATGCTAGCTCACAATTTAGGGAAACTGGGACTTTTCACATCAGAAGGAGCGGCTCCAGTAAAGGTTTGCAGTTTGGGCAGCATTGTCTTCGCTGCGTACTGCAGCGAGATTGGATCATTTGCGGCAGCTGCCCGTGCTGCAGCAGTAGTGTTGGTGCACTCTCTGACCTTGGAAGAACGAGATGGTTCAGGGGAGAAGTTCAAGCCTGCGAACGAGGAGAGGCAACAGCGAAAAGGACCAGCCCAGTGCTTCATCCGCATAAGACAAGAAGAGCATTCGACCTTGTGGCGTGTCTATCAACCAAAGTTTCCAGACGGTAAGCTTATGACATATCAGGACGCCTGCCATCCCCCCATGCATTAAGGGCCTTTGCCGCCCACCAAGGTGTTAAGAATACAGCGGCACAGCGCTATACGTTAGAATTCTCGCACCCCAGTCAATTCTTAGTCCCCTGCGTCTCGACAGACGAAGTTTACGTCTTTGACAGTCTGGTCCTGACGGTCATAGTGGGAGACGCCCAAGCAAACATCAAGCCACACTTTGCAAAAGAAGTCTACCAGAACGATGTGAAGGGCCGACAGGCAGTTGCAGATGCAGTGTATGCGACAGTTTTCGCGCGAAAGAAAGAGACAGATTTGCGCCTCCTCAGTCGCTTTCAGCATCAACGCGGTCATCAGCGCGACCTTCGGCAACAAGTAGATACCGCGTGGAACTTGCACGACCCAACTAAATTTGAGCGTGCCAAACTTGGGCTTCCAATCGTTTGCCTTGTTGATTATGCCGGCTTCGCTGTCCTAGTTGAGCCGCTTATACCCCTTAGGTGAGAGAGCATTCTGTTTCATAATTCCCGAATCACACGGAGACATTAAATTGGAGGTGGGAAGTGCGACTTCTGGTTGGACGCATGCTTCGCCACCCAAAGGGCTGTGCATTTTCATGTTCCTTTCTTGTCTTGACAGCCCAGCCCCCGTCAACGTCTTGGAAGAACTGGTGGCGGACATTCGCCGTTGCCTTCCCGACTTTGTACAGCAGTGTGGAAACATTGGTAACCCTCTCGGGTGCTTTGATGCCTTAGACAAAGTAGACCGCTCTACCTATCATAAATTTAAGAACATTGCCGGCTTTTTGAACCTGGCAGTAAGCGTTTAGGTCTCCCTCTATGGTGGCCTCTCGTCGGCTCAGGCGTGGCCCTCGCGTCCTTCAGTTTATGTTTATGCTGGCGCTGCTAGAGAGCCAATGCATTGCACCATTGTTGCCCCACAAAGTAGTGACAGGCTTGAGGAGCGTATTGGTGGATGTTCGGCGCAGCAGTGCATTTTATGATAGAAGCTTCCTTTTCTCCTTTTTGCGTATGAAACCTCAGGACTATCCGTTTCCTCGTGGCGCTTCAGACTTCGCCATGCCGTTGCCTCCAGCGGCGCTCTGGAGGTCTCAGGTGGACCACTTTTGCATATTTCGCAATCTCCATGAAGCGCTGCCTCCGAAGTGTGATGATGGGAGAGTGGTACCGGTACGTCTTCTTGCCTTGCCTCTTCGGCTCAGATCCCAACCAAACAAGCCCACAAAAGTCGGGGGTGCACTTTTTGCACAGCAAATAAACCGGCCACTGAGGTGCCCTTGTTTGGCCGGCGTGTGTCTCCTGCATAAAACTTACTTCATCTGCACAGGAACAAAGGTTCCGACAGACTTTTCTTTCTCGCGTCTTTGATGTTGCGTTGCCTTGCACGAGCAGAGAGCAGCACAGGGCTACAGAGAGTAAGACCCGATCCACCATTTGACCCTATTCCCTTTTTCCGATTGTGTTATATGTCCATGGAAGCCCCCTTGCACCGATTGCCCCAGCATAGCATTTTGGGCTTTTTTCCTCAGTACGTGCCTCAAAGTTTGCTCAGCAGCATACACCATTACGTGGAACGCTGGAGGCGCTTTCTGTGGCTGCGCGCTCATTGGAGCTTGCTATCAAGCAGGACGTCGTACCCACAATCAACGCACTGCAAAAAAATTTTTTGGATTCACATGACGTTGCACATGCTCTTCATACCCATGGAATTAACATTCGGTAAGGTTTTTCAAATAGTGTAGCTCGAGACGCGTTCCAGTAGTCGTCTGCACACATGGGATCTCCAACTGATGCTGCTTGACTGGGTGCAGAAATATGGCTCAGCTGTTAAAACATGGTCCTGCTTCACCATTTAAGGATGCTATCATCCGCGAGGTAGTGGCCAGATCAGCTAAACACTTATTCCGCCTGCAAGTTGAGAAACTTGCTGGAGGCGGAATGGTTGACACCAGCCACATGGAAGAAATTCAACGGTATGCGCGTCTAGTTGTGCGGTAGCCCACGGCAGGTAGACAGCGGCACTTTTTCCTGTGGGGTGGCAACCCTGCAAAGTAGCAGCGTGTTTCATGCCTGATTGTTTTACCTTTTTGGATATGAAAGATTTAATGAATGATATAGGCAGCCTCAGCCCAAGGGCTTCCATGTTAATTGTTGAGGTGGTTGCCTTTGGTTGTTGGGTGCTCGTTTTTGTGAGTGGTTTCACTCAGTTTGGTTGTGAAGCTTTTTAATTTGGTCCTCTCTACGAATGAAGAGTCAAGGATTTTTTGGAGCCACCAAATACTTCCGCTAGCCTTAGAGAGGTCCGGTCGGCTGAGAGATGAATTGAGTCAAACGTTTGTTTAGACGTGTTCGGAGCAGAATCCGTGAAGCATAGGCATCAGCATGCCCTCCAGCGCCCAAACAGTATATACATCTGCGTTTTTTCGTCTCCAGGTACAGGGTAGATCTGACTGAAATGGCCTCTCCGGAGAGCGTTTGCACGTATTCCCTCTTCAAGGCCATGGAATACAACTTGAGTACGTCGCTTGCCTTTCTGGGTTGGCATTCTTGGCAAAATTTTGTTTCGTAAACAACTGCGAACTCCGCTTTTGCCTGAGTAGATTCTCACTCCAATGGCCGGAGCGAATGACCAGAAGCACACAACACGGTTGACACCATTTACGTTCGGTTAGGCGCAGCGCGATAATACCGCTGATGCGGCCAAAGCGTTTCGCCTTACTGCCTAGCCTTTACTGCTCATTGGTATTATACCCCCAAGAACAGCCCCACAGGAAAAGAACACAAAGTGCATGACAAAAGAGCAAAAACTAGCTGTTCGACGCGTGGGGGTGACAGAGTGACGGCTGCGGGCGGCCGACTGGTCTTGTACGATCTCGTCTTATTGCGTTTAAATGCTTCAGGCGTTCAATTCGATAGCAATGTGACTGCGCGTTCAACGAGTCCATCCGGCGAAGCATCTCTGGAGCTTCGACTGCCATTGACTGTAGCAGACTTGTCTACATTCTCCAGCCGTCGGGACTCTCTGCTCTTTCCTCACATTTCACAGGTGAGAGGGGCGCTCGTTGGGGGTTGCCAGACAGATGCCGACAATGATAATGACGGCGAGGACTGGGGGCCCCAACTACGATCAACCAAGCGCCGCATACGACACTTCGAAAACACCGGTTAGACATAAATAGCGAATTCATGAAACTGCGTTAGGGCCATGCTATAGAATGGAGCTTCGGCATTCTAGGGATGGTTGCAAGCAATGGGTTTTGCTCCCTCGGCGTAGGCGCATCGGCTGTCTGAATAGAAAGAACGAGTTCTCCTTTTGCATTTGATGCCTGCACAATGCATGCTTCCAGATGTGTCCACGGATAAAGACGAGAGTACCAAGCTAAGGGCTCCCGGTACAGCGGCAAAACTGCAAAAGTTTGCAGAGCTGCGGGAAGTTCGAGGGTTTTATCCCAGACTCCACCTCGTCGCTCCGGAAACTCTCGCTCTTATGCAGGCAGCTAGTGCGGCGACTGTAGCTGGCGCAAGTAGCCCTTCTTTAGATGTCCTTCTAGACAACATGAAGGCTGGTGAGCGCTCAGATGCCCAGGAACCATCAGTCATCTACAACTCCTCGACGGTATCAAACTTTGCTTTCATGCAAAAAGGGTTTCCCTCAGATTATCGACTCCAGGCGGCAGGTGCGGAAATTTCCTCTTGTCCGTTAGGCGTTGTTATACCAACGTGCCAAGAAGAAATATGGGGCAGTGGCAACTTCGCAATGCACGGAGCCTGCGGAGCAATGAGGGCGGCTCTTATTGGCAAGTCTCATGCCTGTCAACTTCAGATCTGTCTGCAGAGCTCAAGATCACTGCTAAGTTAACGCTCGGTTCGGGACCCTACAGGAAATGGGTCGGCTAGCTTTTGCCTTCTGCGTATTCATCAACCTTGCAGCTGTAGTAGTGGCCTGATGACCCCTCTGGTTGCGCACCCCAAACGGAGTGGCATGCGGGCGCAACCGATCTCGTCTACCTACCTCTCCTCTGTGTTCCCTTCTCAGGAACAGGATACCCCTGCCATCCATACTGCCTTGCAGTGGACGAAGACGAGGCGTTGCATGAAGCCACTTTGAAGGCGGCTGACGAGCACAAGCCCCTATCCCCCCTAAAGCAGTGCCTGAGATACAAGCGAAAGAAACTCGCCTTAACTCTTGCTCTTCTGTCGAAGGCAGCCATCGGTACCATTTAGCCCTGATGCATTCAGCTGAAACAGGCGGCAACAAGCAGACTTGAGACATCTCGGGCACATTTAGAGGAATTTCTCGTGCGGTGTTAACTGACTTCGTTGTGTCACCAGGAAGCGACATTTTCGTGCTGGGAAAAATTTTGCAACAGACTGCCTACATTATGCTACAACACAACGAGATCAAGGCGGCTGCCAGCATTGCAGACTTCATTTACTCAAAAATCCCGGATGGACTGTCTCTCCAGTCAGAAGCTCTGCTTATTGACATGCAGTGCACCACAAGAGGAAGTGAGCCACATCACCTTGGGCATCGAGCGCCGGGCGCTCTTCCTAAAGATCCCCATAGATTTCCTTTGTTTTCATTTCCGACATGAGAAAACGTGTAAATCCTGGCAGCAGCTTTGATTGGTTTCTTGCAGATGAGCCCCAAGATGCCCTGCTGTGCTATCGGAATCTGAAACCAGTTTTGGTTGCTATGGAGGGGAAAATGTCGCTTAGGCTGTTGCTTGCCGACCTATTGCTCGCCTCCTTTGCCTTCAAGAACAAGCGCTTTAACTCAGCCATTCTGCACGCCTTCCGTGTCCATAAAATATCGACAGTGGTAAGTGACTGCCCTTGATCGGGCGGTCTCGAGCAACTTTGTAAGAGAAGCGACTGCCGTCTGAAGCGTTGCCAGCTGCCAACTTTCCTGTTCTGAGTTTGTACTAATACCTCTACTGCAATGACTGGAACTTGCAGATAACAAAAAAATCTCATTTAGACTCCGCACTCATCATGCGTGTGTTGCGAACGGCCTTAGTGTTTCGATACTGGAGGAGCTCACTGGGCTGCTGTGGCCGCTCTACGCCTAATCGGTAAGCAGCTGCTTTTAAATACCCGCAGACGAGAGTCACGTGAGTGCTGTGGCATAGATATGCGAAAATAGCCACTGACTGTCCATTTTTCTGGGCAGGTACGCGTTTCACGTGAGTGTTGTGGCATAGATATTCGGAAATAGCCACTGACCGTCCATTTTTCTGGGCAAGTACGCGTTTTTCTCCCTGAATATCTGGATACAGTGGTATGCATGCATGTGAGGCGCAGCGCGATCGATGCTCGAAGTTCAGCGATGCTCGGAAGCCATCATCATTTTGCAGCACACTGTCAGGGTGGCGAGCACAAATCCAGAGTTGCCAACCCTCGTCACCCACATGAGTAGATTCTGGTTAGCTGCTGCTTTTGCAAGGTACGACGCGGGCAGCAAACCTAGACATACAGCAAAACAATTCACCTGCTTGTTAGTCTCACCGTTTAGCCTTGTGAGGGTCTTCGCCTTTTATCCATCTCAGAATGGGTCGTTTGGAAAACGCTTCTGTCGAGGCTCAAAGCATGCTGGCGGGGCTCGAATCTCAGCTTGGCACGAATCATGAAGCCACAATGTCAGCCCTCTACCTTGCAGGTTGGCCAAAAAACCTTCGATCCCGCTAGTCATTCGAATGAGCACGCAGCGCTGCGAAAATGGAAGTGCTCGAAGTCCCCGGTAATAGAACCTAGCTATGACTTCCCGGATGTGGTGGATGGATCTGCAACTTCAGGAAGGCATGCGGCCTGAGCCAAAGCACGGTTTGCTCTTTTATGATTGCTGTGCTGTAGCTGAGGTGAAGATGCGTCTAGGCTGTCTCTCACTTCAAAACCCACCGCTTAAAATTGGTGGGCCCACTGAACTGGCCGATGAAGCTGGGATTACTGGTGCTCCTACTGAGCTTCAGGAGCCATTGCTCTGGAAACCCTTGGGTGCTGAAGACTTTGAAATATATGAGGAATTATATCGGGACCAAGGCATGATCCAGGCTAGGGCAGTACGATATAGGCTATTGGCTTTTCGAGCACCCAGGCTTCCGGCGATAGAGGCCAGTGGGATCCAGAATGCCCCGCATTTACCTCCTGCATCTTACGGCCTCTTTGGGCATTTTCCTTGCACTTTATTGGGGGTGTTGTGGGATTGTACAGGATGCTGAGCAGCTCTTTCTTGCCCTCTTCCGGCGTCTTTTGTTTCGGGAAGACAATGTTCTTGTCGAAGTATTCAAGCCACCGGGCCTGAACCGCAAGCAACGCCTCCGACAAATTTTCTCCGCACTGAAGCAGATCTTGAAGCTTAAGCTGTGCTCCATTCCTATATCCGTCCTCCGAGTAAGTTGCATAGATGGACCGGTGTGAAATCCCTGGAAATAGAGCAGGGTTCGTGCTCGGCATTACGGTAGTTCATTTATGCTGCCTGAAGAAACCTTTGCAGTTGTGCAGTGTGCTTGCTTGATTGCCTCAGCTCTTGGCTCATCGCATTTACGTAGCCTGCGTCACCCAGGGATGCTCAGCAGGAATGCGTCCTTTTGGCCTCATGGAACAAGATCAGGGTGGAGATCCTAATGGAGATGGCCCCAATGGAGATAGCAGTCACCCGGAGTATGCGGTGAGCATTCATCTTTTTCCTGCCTTCTGCGAGACAGAGCTCAATCCGCACGTATCCGCACATTTTCGAATGTCTTATGGATGTCTTATGGTGCCATTTGGAAAAATGTAAACTCTCCCCTGTTGCATCTGCTAGGATGCCGAATTTTCGTGATGACGCTGCTGCAGCACCTGGCACGGGATCGGACAAGAGTGTGCTTTACGCGGTACCCACGCCTGCATGTGGGGAACAAAGCGATATCGAAGGCTCCACTGGAACGTTCAGCTACGCCCCTCGGTAGTAACCAGCAGAAGCAGCCCCCTCCTAAAGACGAGCAAGCTTACCCCTTTTCATTTTTCTCCCAGCAGAAAGTGTCAGGAACAGAACGTCGGGGTGCGCATGGAGAAGACATTTTGTACGCTCGCGTGGACGGATCATCTGGTCTGCGACCTGCACAGTGAGGCTTCCCAATAATTGCATGCAAACTTGGCAAAGGGAGCGAAATAATTAATAGAGTTTTCAGTTGCCCAGTTGCAATCATATAGATAGCGATGCAAATCAGCTAACGCTGCAGATAGATGTGCATCTATCTGCAGCGCTAGCTGATTTGCGTCGCAGGGAACACGATGATATAATGTTGCAGCTACTCTTGTTCGGCAAAGGCCCCGCATCTCTCAATGGAGTGCTTAAAACTTGCTACATGAGCTGCTTGGAAGACCGTACGAGAAACCCGGCAACCTGGTAGGTAAATGCACTGTCAAGCACGGACCAGAAGTATCTGGCACTATGCCCGACGCTGGAGCTGGAAACCCTTGTTAACATTTTCTCTGTGTATGCTCTCTACTTACTGAAGTGTATAGTGGTGCCTCAGGAACTGCGGGACTATCGATTTCGAACCCGGTTTCTTCGTATATACTTAGGTTCGACGATCTCGTCGCAGACGTGCTTGGAGAACGTGGGAGTTTGCAGCACTTGCGGTTCCTTATCTGCATGTTGCGTCATTTCTTCACTTTGTCACAAAAGTCGCTGTTTATTGCCCTCGCATTAGGCGACTTCAACAGGAAACGCCATGCCCAGATCTTCATTCAAACAATGCGAGCGAAAGAGACTGAGGGAGAGGGTAGGTGCCTGTGAGTTCGTTGCATCGAGCTCTGCAGTACCTCTAGTCAATAAAAGGGAAGGCGCTGACTGATTTATATTTATATTGTAGAATGCTTAGCAAGACCATGCGCCTAACGTTGAGACCGCGCTTGTGTCATTTTGCAGTTTCACGGAAGTTGGCTCTTAAGAGGATGGTCAACAAAAGTCGAGAGCAGATGCCGGAAAGCACCGACGGTGACGCGCCATACTCTGGACAGCTTGCTTGACGTGCACCATTTCTCTGCTATAAACCCAGCTTTGCCACAGTATGTTAATCATCTGCGGACAACCATGTCTTTGCGGCTCCCTCAGATTACCTTGAATATGACTTCAATTCGCCTAGACCGTTTGACTTGACAATTGGTATCACCCGGTGCGAGGAATTCCTGAACTCCACTACCTGGACCGGTGCGCTTTTCTACCGAACGAGGGGCTTTCAATCTATCCACATGATGATGGCAACTAATCGCTCGTAAGTGTTTTTACTCCATTTTGCGACCCAGGGTCCGCTTTGCAACGCATGCGGTCACAACTCGACTACACTCTTGCAAAACAGATGCTAACAAGGGAGTGCCCAACTCGGGCTTGGCAACAGTCACCTGGTGAGTTGGCCAGCACCTACTAACTACCCTTAATACGCCACCTTGCTGCAGCCCTGGAGGGACCCTAAAAAGGGAAAGCACTACTAACTGTCCTTTGCAAAGCGTGACAGGGGGAAGTGAACAGGCTGGCGATATTGCCTTGGTGACATCCACCGAAGCTACTGCCCCGAAGCTAGCAGTGGTCCACCCCTGCACAAAGAATGTGCATGCGACTGTTTGAAGGCGAAGGTGATATAGTAGAAAGGGGAGGGGCTGATGATGCTTCGTCACCGAGGGCAAACGCGCCTCTTCTTCAAACCGACATCGCTTCCGTGGAGAAGAACTACTTAGAACTACCCGTTGTGGGAAAAGGCAACGTATCGGGTAGGACTACGTGGAAGAGCATGAGCACCGCAGCACGGCTCTCTCAGCTCCGCTTCGGTGGTAGCAAACAGCTCATTGCAAACATGCCTCCCAGTGCATACGGAGTAATGGGGAACATACTGAAGCCCGATCATGACTCGGAACTGGAGGCGTTCGGTTGCATCGAGTGTCTCCAGCCAGCAGACAAAGTCCCACTTCTTGGTGGCTGACATTTATCCGTATCGAGATTTTCAAGTAGTATACATCCGGCAGTGTCCCAAGCAGTCCTCAAGAGGCCAATGTACAGACTTGTGAGTGGCCTTGTCCGGCCCAGCGCCAAAGCACACAGGGTCTACTGTTTGTAGACAATTTCAGTTGCCCAGATGCCCTGGACTGGGCAAAAAAGCCTCGCGCTGCATTCGCCCACTCAGTTATACGGAGCGAGCGTCTGTTGATGAAACAACAAAGTAAGGAGTGAACAGGGTGCACTTCAAGAACTCCAAAGGCCAAGCACGACCACAGCGTGCATGGGTTTTTGAAGCCACAGATACTGACGGTACAGTACAGTACACTTGAAAGCAATACACTCGAAATTCATACGCCGCAATAGTTCAACCGATAAAAGGCAGTCAGATATCATTCATCGTCGTCTTGAACCACCACGTGTTTGCTCCAGTATTCTACCGAGCGTGCATACGCTTCGCGATCTAGGGAAACGCCACTGCCGCCCTCCTCTATAAGCGCGTTTCGCATGATCCTGAAACAGTACCAGCATCCGCATAAGATAAGGTGTTTGCCTTGCCAAGGGGAAACTCGCATACAATCTGGCCGTTCAATTCCGCGAAAACCGGAATTGAACAAGCAGAGCGTTTGACAATGTGCCGTTCTCTGGAGCCAAGCATCGAGTTCTACTTCAGCTGACGAAAATCCCTTCAGAATCATTTGACAGGTTAGGGTTTCTATATACAAGAGGTATTCCCGGTTAGAAGGCTGCTTACGTAATGGGATTCATCGGAAGCTCAAATGGTTCATCTTGCGCCTTGATCGCCACAATGAACCATTCAGGTTTTGATGCATCTGCGTTAAAAGATGGATTAGACCAAACAGTGCAACAGTGTGCAGCCGTCAAAAGTGAGGAGCACAGGATACAAATGCGGGAGCTGGTGACCTGATAGATAGACCGCTCACCGACGACTTCAACACACTTCGTCATGGCAGCATTCTCCTTGGCAATCTGCTCACGCGAATACAGAATAATGTCTGAAAGCACCCGCCAGAGTACGAAGATGTGGCCAAACTTGCATCATTCCCCTTTACAAGAAGCCTTCCGGAAAGGACGTACAACAAGCCAACCGTGCCAGTCACCGACACATGGCGCAGCTGCTACAATCAGCCGTACCCAGATATTTAGCGCAAACCAGTTGGTGCTGGACACGCGACGCCGGTAGCCACCGCGATAAAACCGGGAGTTCCTCTGGCCGCCGAGCGACATATCCAGAGCTACATCGCCAAGCAATTAACGCAATGCAAGGATGAAGACCATTAGAAATCTCTAATAGGACTGCTTTCGCAATTCCTGGACGAAAAGTGACCGTCCGACCATACTAAAGCTGTCGTTTGCCGCTTACCGAATAAACGGTGCGTTCTCTTCAGTAATTGGAAGGGTGGATGCTTTAGCTCCCGTAAAGTTTTCTACAAAGATGTGCTTACAGAATGGGGCATAGCCGTCCACTAGGGGAAGGCTCTTTTGCCGCAGAATCTCGTGGAGCTTTTGGACACACAACATGGAGCGCGGTCACCTCGGGTATTTGGGCCATTCTTGAGGCAGAAATGCAACTCCATTTGGCCTGGGAACGTGCCGCGAGCTCACCTCCTTAAGAAAAGTATCTTTATCCAATGGGATTTTCGTCCCTGCAAATTTGGGGTCGTCAAATTGTCTGAAGCAAAAGGGCTCTGCACCATTTGCACATCTCACGCGCCAAGAGCATTCTATAAGCAGTGTAATCCAGAGAAGCCCGCAAGCAAAAGCTATGCCACGCTCCTAATGTGTGCGCAGCTCCTGCTAAACTTATCTTGCTGCTGTTGAACTCACCCAGGCCCAAGGAAAGTACCCTTCCTGGGGCACTACTTCCGTTCGGTCGATCTTCTGATGCCATTGTCAATGATGATCTCGTGCAGTTTCTACTCAGGGAACTCTTACGACGCAGGAGAAGCCGTGTCTTCAAGCAGAGAGCCAAAAATCCCGTAGCCCCGGCAATCCGACCAATGTACATAGTTTATATACGCTACGGATATGCCAGTAAAGTCACTGGATACTAAGCAAAAAGAAGCAAAAACCGGGTATAAACGTTTTGAGGATGACTACACGCTAGCAACCAGGGGAAGTAGTGGGGTTAGGTATTTCTTCGCTGCGGGAGCGACGTAGGGGTTACTGCCCTGGACGTAATGTCTGCTTATTCTAGCTCCGTGCGAGAGCATATTTTAGCGTTAAAACGAGCTGCAACTAACCTTTGGTTAATTATTTGGGTGGAGAAGCCGAAAATTTATGGATACCACACACCCTTCTTGGGGCTGCCGGGGCGCCAAGTGGGCACGCCCCGCACCGCCAACTCTGTATATGCATGCTGTTCTGCTGCGTTCTCGCTTGGTGTTTGAGGCAAACAAAGCAAAGAAGGGTTCCCTGTTATAGTTAATTGTGCGGGTGCCTCGTTGGCGGGTTTACGTGTGGCCACAATGGCGTCAGCATCCGTCGCTAAAGCCCGCAGCCACATGGGGCGAGGCAAGAAGACCACCGCAGCAGGCAAGGCCACCAAGATCAAATTCGTTATTGATTGCCAGAAGCCTGTTGATGACAATATACTTGAGGCGAAAGGATTGGTAAGTGGTCCTGGGCAATGCTATATCTTCCACTTCTTGGGGAGCCCGCCGTGGCCATGCAGGCTTTTCCCCAGAGTTCCCTTGCGACGGCTGCCGCACATTTGCTTGTAAAATTCCCACTAATATCTGCTCATTCTTAATATACTGTTTCTGCTGGAGTTTTTAGGGGGCAGTCTGTGGATAAGTTTTTCACCCCACAGGCATTGTCCCCCCACTCGCTTCCATGCTTCGGCAATGCTCGTGAATAGAGTGGCTTGTATTAGATTGTGTATGGAATACCGGCCGCCTCCCACTGCGTGCGCAGATTATATAGAATCATTCACTGTACAGGGATGCGAACTAGAGCTCTGGAGAGCTCTGGGAGGAAGGGCTGTTCGTAGCTGCCGGCAGCATGTGGCTGCAATCCTGTGCTGCAGGAAAGGTTTCTCCAAAGCCGCATCAAGGTGGCGGGGAAGTTGAACAACTTGGGCGAGAAAGTTGAGGTGTCTCGGGAGAAGGCAAAGGTGTGCGTTACCGCTGAGCTGCCCTTCTCAAAGCGCTACCTCAAAGTAAGACTATGTGCAGGCGGTGGTTGATAGCATGTCGTGTCGCAGGCAAAAAAATGCCTGTGCGCTCCAGCTACGAGGCTTTCATGGATAGCTGGGAGAGTCACATTCAGGGAGTTTCATGAGTCACAAAACGCTGGGGGGTTAGCCAGGGGCAGTGCCTTTAGTTGGAAGCGGTTTCCTTCGTGAATGCGTATCCGGGTCCGTGTCTTCTGGTTTATGCGACCATAACGATATGGTATGGGTGTTGCGCTTGTGCAGTATCTGGTGAAGAAGTACTTAAAGAAACAGATGTTGCGCGACTTCCTGCGCGTTGTTGCAAACAACAAGACGTCGTATGAGTTGAGGTACTTCCAAATGCCTCAAGAGGATGAGGAGACAGCATAGACTAAGTCTATTGCTCCCGTCCACGAACAGTCATTTTGTTAACAAACACTCAAATATTTACCTTTAACGCATGGTGCGGACTCGAAAAGTCATCCCCGCAACGAGGTGAATAGCGCCGTAGAGGTTTGTGGCCCGAAATAGGCTCCCTCCCCTTAATGGATAGGAGTGTGAGGGGAGGCCATAGTGGCAGAGTTGGTTCGCAGGGCATTAGTGTGCAGCGGTTCATACTTCGCTGCACAGTTGGGTTCGCACAGGCGTGAGTTTCGTCGCCCGTGTACGTGGTTCGGCCATCAATTTTTTCATTGTACGCATCACCCATCACAAGTTCTGCAGCGCATGAAGCAACCACACGCGAGACCTAATTTGCCTAGCCTTGGTACATGGTAGGAGGACGTTTCAGGTCGCCATTGAGTAAGGACCGTTAGGGTAGCCCACGACCTTTCAGTGTTCACAGAAATAACACGGCCTGTTTCCCTCTTGTCAAAGCATTCCTGTTTCCATGGCCTGATTGCAAGCGGAGTTTCTCCACCTAACACCCAGCGACGTCGTGGCAAGTTTGCACCTTGCGCTCCCTGTGGTGGGTGAACAAAAAATATCCGCTCCCCATCGTGGGTGATTGTTTGAGAGTTGGCAGCCTGCTTCTCACAGCAGTTACTTGAAAGAATGTGGGACATCCTGCACCGTCGTTGGGCGCTTGCAGATGACTTCTTGCTGTCCCGGCGGGCGACTTCGTCCCGAAGGGAACGTCTGCGACAATCAAGGACAGGAAACGGTTGCGAGGAGAACTCGGGAAAGCTGCACAGCAGCGCTTTGTGCGTCAAAAGGCTTATTGTTTCTAGGTCAGATGATGAGCGACGCAGCTCGGAGGTTGGCCAGCGTTTCGAGCCTCTGTAACATGGATAGGTGTAAAGATACTTCCCCTAAAGTAACGAACTCTCTTCAAGAAAAAGAGTTACCTTCTGCTCCCTCAAGGTGCAATTCATGTGAGGATCTAGCGGGCAGCGTGTGTGTGGCGTGTACAGACCCCTCTGAGGACCACATAGAGGCGGCAGAACACCGTTGCAGAGTGGGCAGAAGACCCCAGTGATGTAGTGCTCGCTTTCTTGCTTCGTAGTAGTTTTACATAATACATTAACCTGATTTTATTTGGCAGAGCTCTTTGTTCTTGGCTAGACGGCGAATTGGAAGGACTAACGCAATGCACACATCAGAACCATTTCGCCCACTCATGAGGAAAGCGGCGAGCCTTACCTGTCTTCTCCGTAAGAATATAATTTTACTCACAATTATTTATTCTACGGACCCTTATATTTTCGGATCGCAACCCAGAACACACATTCATTCTGTGGACACTGCTTCGTTGCGAGGCGTCCAACAGTTGGGACCTACACCAACCGCTGTTGAAGCTGCAGCTGAACAGAAGAGACGGTCAGCAGTTTGGATTGTACCATTCTGATGACAGATCAGAAGTGGAACCCCAGAGCAAGAAGCAGTTGGGGGGCTCACTCACTACTAACACTGCTTCTGCCAACCCATATAAGGTGGCAGCACAGCCTACATTGATGTTCGATTTGGCGAAGACGCCGTCGAATGGCCCAGAAGGGCCATCCACTGGCGTTGGAGGGAAGACTTCGTGGCCTCTGAAATTCCCAGATGGTATATTGAGCACCAGTTCTTTGGGTGTGTTGTCAGCAAGCGTGCTGCCCAAACCAGCAACGCCAGACACACACGAGATTACTCCCAAACAAAAAATGCCAGACACACACGAGATTACTCCCAATGTCCCTGACAACAAGCGGCCTGCTTTGTCATTCTTGGTAGACACAATACAGCTGCCCTTGGTACCTGGGCTCAGAGTGCCACGGGAACAATGGACTTCTGATGGGGCAATTCACAGCATCGAGCAGGCTGCAACTCCAGCCGAAGATGAAGAGCTACAAAGAAGAGATGGCTACATAGTTGGGGAGGAATATAGTGGCCCCGAATTCCAGCCACCGGAGCAGGTTCAGTTGGAGGAACCCCCCTTATTTGCCATGCAGAATGTTTCCCTGCTGCCTCCGCAGGCGAGGAAACCGATCAATATGGCTGTCCGTCAATTTACTGCCCAAATGCAAAGAGCAGCCGTGGAGTACTGTACAGCAAACAACTTGAACTGTAACGAGCAGCATGCTTTGGAGACGGCAATATCGGTGGCGCTCAGAACATCGCCGACCGCATCCATGTTCAGACAGATCTCAGCGTCGCTCAGTGCAGTAGAGGTAATTCGATAATGAAAGTCACGTTTGGCTCGATATTAACTTGAGAACAGGGGGCAATTACTAGTGCCCTTCGTCCCTTAGGCTGGCCCGTTGATCCGAGGTCACCAGAGGCGCCGAATCCTCCACCTAAGCCGCCGGTGCAGACTACACAGGCTGTACAATTCGCTTTCTCTCTTGTAGGGACTGCAGTTGCTCTTTTGCGGAGCTTCATTCACATCACTAAAGGTCCCAAGCCGCTTATTACACTGGATACGTACGTTCCCAGATTTACATGGGCTCCTGCGGGAAGTTAGACTGAGGATCACGCTGCTGCAGGCAGCTGCATGAACACCATCGCAACATACTTTTGAGTTTGTTGTACAGTGACCGAGAAGTAGAAGGCTGTTCAATGACAGCGCCAATGAGGCATTCTTCAAAGTGCAGAAGCTTTGCCATTGAAGTTCCAGCAAGAACGGACAAATGCTCAATGCCCTCCAACATCCACGGTAGCCTGAAAGTTAAGTCCACTGTGCACATCAAAAACCCAATGCTTCTGCACAGACGTTCCCAGTTCGTTAACGGTTCACGGCTTTGAGCTTTCTTGCCGCTCCTCCCTTCGCTGCTCTCAGCACTACAATGCACATCAACCTTTTCACCTTGACGGCAGATATATCTTGAGGCAAAATTTCGACGGTTCACCTTCCTTCGAAAAACTGATGTCTGAAGGCCAGAGTCCCCCCGCTTTCCCAACGGGAATCCTTCACCTCTTCCAATCTGAGAGCAAGACCAACAGCGAAGCATTGAAGTCTGCAATGGCTGCAGTCAGCGCTGCCCCGGTACAAACATCCCACTGATGGCATATATTGAAGCCATATGAATAACTAATTGGGAAAGTGCAGCACACAGATCGTGTGGCATCTCCACTCGCCTACCTGCCGATTCTGCCGCAAGGGCCTTTTGTTTACCAGCACAGCAGCAAACCAAAAGAGTGTCAGGACCCCAACACATTCTCTTTTCCACACTGCCTCTTACACGGCTCATCATATTGGCGCTTTACTGAAGTTCGTCCAGATTCTGGGGACACGATGAAGTACTTCCCTGCCATTGTCTCAGTAAGACGCGTAAATACATATACACAGGTGCACTGCATTAGCTGAACGGGCCAAAAAGTTTCACGCAGAATGCGACGGTTAGCACGCACGCGCCATTTTGTTCTAGGGTCCCATGACCTCGGCAACGCCGCTAGCTGCAGTGTCTGCGACACAACACTGATAGCTGACTTGTGTTTAATGGTCCACGCCGTTTTAAAATGAGCTTTTGAAGGAATACATACTGTTTCAAGAAGCGTCAGCGGTGTGCCGCCAGCTGCGATCATAAGCAGCATCGCCATCATCAGCAGGGTAGCCGATGAAAAAACCAAATAATTGCAATGGCTTGGTTTGCTGCCATGATGCGCGCCAAGCTGTATCCCTGGGCTAACGCAATGAAAAAATGGGAGGTGGGGGTAGGGGTGGATGTAGGGGGGGCCAGACGTGGGGAGAGCATACTTATCGAAGGGCTCAGCGCTACTGCTCAATCCCGCTGGCGGGTCCTGAGCACGATGTTGCTGGCCACCATATCTTCGGGTAGCCAGCGCACTTGCTAACTACATTGTTTGCCAAATTTAGCCTGGTAGTCCAAAAGGCCGGCCTTGATCGCTGTCTCGTCCCAGTACGCGACGGGGCGTCGAGTGCTGACCAAAAAATTAACCTTCCGCAGGTCGAGACCAACGCAGAAGCACAAGTACGCGCTGACTGCTGCAACGCTTCGTCCCACTCCAGCGTTGCAGTGAACGTACACAATGTGGCCGTTCTGAAGCCACACATCCGCACGGGTTCAGGCAGTAGCCAACAACGCTATGAACGCACCAGCTCAGGCTGCCTATGGGGAGACAGAGGGTATGTATACTCGCATTACCTGCGTTAGGGCGTCTAATACTAGTGCACAGTGCGCCACTGCAAGCTTGCGGCACGCGTCGCTCATGTCCTCTGTCGGCATCCAGACGTATCGCAGACCAACGGATTCGTAGAGCTGGCCTACTGCTTCTGGTGTCCTCGTGCTAGAAATGGGATCAGGGAAGTTGACTCTAAGCAGCAGCATGCACAACAGCAGCAGTCAAGCCACAACTGCCATAGGGATGCGGGCATTCCACAAAGAAAAGCAGATTGCATCTCTCCTCCATAATGTGTCCGTTTTCCTGCACTCCACAGGCAGACTCTATGCGCTTGCTGGCGTTTTTGCTTACTTGATATCTTCTGCAGTTTGGAGGTTGAAAACTGCAGTCACTTTCAAGTCTTGGCTGAGCTGACGGATGTGTTTGAGCTGGCGGGGGCATGAGCCCACATACAGGTTGGGCAGAATGCGCGAATAGTGCATGCGCCCTTCGGCCTTGACAGCATTGTAAAAGCGCGTTGTGTGGTCGTGCTCATTCGCATTTCCAGCTGCGATGATCGCAGGCAGCTGCAGGGGTAAGGATGAGCTCCAGAGCTCAGTATCAGAACACATGGGTAGATATAGCCAGCCACACTACGGGCAATTTTTCTACATTGCTGCGCCAAATCTCGCCACGTCAACTGATACTGTCCCCTATGCGAACCCTGATTACTTTGGCATGTGCAGACAACGTACCTTCTGGATCCTCGAACCTTGCGATCTTGCAGAGATAAAGCATTTCGAGGTTCCCGCTTTCGCACTCATCCACCACAACATCCAGGGGGTCAAAACAGAACCTCCTGTTGCTGTTCGGACCACTTCCCTCCCACACAACCTGTGTGGCATGTGAAGGTGGCTCTGCGCGATGAGCGGGAGGGGGGGGAAACAACCAAGTGCGCCAAGTACACAGCGGGCTACCGTACGCAACGCACTGAAAAGACTCTCCTGGCGTGTCCGGCACGTAGGGCGTAACAGGACTTCTCGGGGTCCACAAAATAAATTTGTATTCGAATTGAACCTTTTTGAGGGGGTGGCTCTCGAGTATGGCAATAATTTCCGGTGACTGTTGATCAATTCGGCAGCTAGCGGCCGCCGCGACACTAGACGTTTCATCGTTTGTTGGGCAGTGCATATCACGTAGACATTCTGAGCACGAGCCTCTACGGGGTGAATATTTTCTGGCCACTGCGGCGATGAGCCGATCTGCAAAGGAGTCGCAAGCACTGTTGGACCCGTTGCGTTGTTCAATGCTGCAATTACTTCCCGTGGCCGCCGACGTCCCACAGCCTTCCAGGCCCTGCACATCTACTTCTACATCTGCAAACCAGAGGCTCGGCTCCACCCCGCCTTCAGCCGGTGTGGTATAGGGTAGCAACGGAAGACACCGAGAGGGCTCCCAGCGTCCTAGGAACTCAGGGCTCCCCGACACTCCCAATTGGGAACCTGGAGGCACAAAGGCCACGCAGCTAAACCGCACTCGCATCGAGTTGGAAGCCTCGTGAAGGGCATATATAGATAGTGCCTCAAAAACTGCTTGCAACCTGATGCAATCGTCGTGTCTCGCCCACAGCAACGACGTTATGCCGCACCACGACCTTGCAGCTCCTCCACCAAGATACTGAAAATTTACGCGACTGTCTCAGTAACATTTAGAGAAGATACGGTTGCATGCAGAAGCACAGCTCTACCATCAAGGCCAATTGGCTCACTAAAACAAGCACAACTACGACGGGATTCAACGACGCTCGAGGTGCACTTATCCGTCTGCTCGAGAGTGAGGAGGAATTTTCACGGAGTAGCTGTTCGACACCCAATTGTTAGCAGAAGCCAGGCTCACCTAGCCCTGCGCCAGCCGCCGAGACGCTCGCCGCAGCCCCTACAGTATGCGCTGCAGAATTTGAAGGCGGCAGACGCAGAAAGTACCTGAGATGTAGTTTTATTGCTCTGGTGCTTAACACAGTCAACTTGTTACGACGTAATTGTATTGCATCATTGGGGGTCTTACACTTTTTCGCATTAGCCCGCATACGGGGGGCTTAGTGGCGACCGTTGCCGACCGATCGGGAGTTCAGGGTCGGATTGCACTGCGTTAGACGTATAAAAAGAATTCCAATATAACTGACCTATTGCAAAGGCCGACATAGAGGAGGACACTCCGTGGCCGTCTTCTGTTGGTGGGAGGTAGTCCTGCAGAGTGTGTGCACTACGGCTCGCCGGATGCTTGACAAGCTGCTATTTTGCAACTCGCATATGTCATGTGCATCACCGTTAGCTCCTTCGTTTTCGTTTCTTTTGCATCTCATGTAGAGACGCTAACATGTCACTAGACAAATAATAAGAGTAGCCGCCCGCACCAGCCCGATGGTCCCGCCCGGCACGTCGCCCTCATCACTACTACGAATTCACAACAAGATCTCCTCCTCCTTGCGGCTATGGGTTGTTTAGTGAAAATACGTTGCTGCGCTTACTAGGTGGCTCGTCTCCACGCAGGATGGTGCGAATATTTTGTGCTCATTACGCTCACACTAGATATGGGTAATGTGCACACAGGCGAAGACCACTATTTGCACTGCTATAGGCTCCAAAAATGGAACACCTCGTCCTGCGTATGTATGTCGTGAGCGTACTCTGAACTCAGGAACCTGCACAGTGTCTCCTCCAGACACCCTGTTATGTGCAGCCCAACCCAAGTGAATGGAGTTATTTTCCCTATGGCGACAGATCGTAGGCGTTACTCGTCCATTGCTGGGGAAGCTGCCGTGGTACTCTATGTTGCCCGACCCAGGGTGGTATTGCCTACTATCTACTACATGCCCCCAACATTCACTCTGGTCACTAAAGGAGAAATGCTCGCCTACGCGGGGTCCTAGGAGCAGCATTAAGACAGGCAGCGCACCGTCTTCGGTGAATGGCCTCCGCTGCATACAATTAGAGTGTACTGCTCTTCACACGAAACCACACCCTAAGAAGGCACCAGGCAAAGCGCCCTCAAGCAGCCTGCCAGCGGCCGGTATCCATCAACCGATGAAGGCTGACCCTTCCCTCAACAAGGCATATCAGCGCCTTCTCCCGTTCAGATGGGCAGGGCATACGGGCTTGTTGGCAAGCGGCTGTGAGGATAGAAAGCCCCTCAACCAACACCAGGAGCTTTCTACAAGATCTACAAGCCTCCCTACCACACACGGGTAGAAGGCTCTTCCTATGCAGCTGGGTGGGCCCTCTTACTGTGGGGGGGAACTCGGAGCCCTGAGGTTGCGCCTGTCCCAGCTGGCAGCTAGACCCCGCGCCGTCTTTCTCCCTGGCCCACAGGGGAAGCCTGAAGCGGACGCTCTCTGAAGGAACGGCGGGGAGAGGGACTTCTTTCCCGGCGATTTCGGTTACGTTGCTGCTGCTCCTGTTGCTGCCTCTGGTCTCTTCGGGCCTCCAGGGTCGAGAGCCACTGCTGCCGCCTCTGCTCCCGCTTCGCAAAGTTCAAGGCACCCTTCCGTCCCTCCGACCCCCCCGACGCCGCCCCCGATTCATCGCTTGCTGCGTTATTGCTGCCGCTGCTTTGCTCTTTGCTGTCCCACCGGCCCCTCTTGTTGGTCGACCCGCAGGCAGGCTGAGCCACGAATCCGTTAGCGGGCGAATCCTCTCCAGCTCCTGAAGACGGCGTATCTGCAGTGGCAGCCTGAATGCCAGCCACCGCCGAAGCAGCTGCAGCCCCGGCAGCAGCTGCAGCAGCAGCTGCAGCTGCTGCAGCTTTTGCTATGGATGGCGCATTCGACGCTAGCGAACTTTCCATCGCATCTACTCGGCAGCCTGTATCAAATCTGCGCGGACAAGATACAAGCAGGCAAAACAGATACCCCCCGGATTATTCCCTGCCATTCATTTGTGAGAACCCCACAGAAACGTGCCAACAAACAGAGAGCCAACTCAAGAATACCATCTTGCCCACCCCAAGCCTCCGAAGGAAGTATTTTGTTGCTGCCTGAGCTCCCTGCCAGCCTTTCCTCCCTGCCAGACCACCCGCAGGCCTGAGAGCCGTGCCTCCCTGAAGGGCGCTGCAGAAACAAAATAACGCTAGAGGACGTCTAGAGATGCACAGGAATCCATCGCGAACCATAGCGCAACAGCTTTCCCCTAACACTCACGAAAGCCCCAGGTGCAGAACAACCAAGCCAGCAGAACAGCTGTCCCTCCCGGTGTCACATCACCCAAGCGGCAAAGCAGCAGGAGAGCAGAGGTGTCTGGGGCGGTGGGGCAGAACGATAACCGATGAGACCTAATCTGCCCGTCATTCCGGGCCACCTTGAAGAGAGTCAAGTGCAGACTGTAATTGTGCTTACGAAACTGCATGGCGAACTCCAACAAGGACTGTGGGACATATTGTCCGGAAGTCTGAGGAAACCCCGGCGCAGCCAATGGAGTTCACCACTAAAGCGCGGGAACCGCGAGCACAAACTGACTGGCGTTTCTAGATTAAAATGTGAGTTAACTTTCAACCCCCGCGCACCCCTTCCCCCCCAAAGTCAAGTAATCTCTAGAGGAAGTACCAGCTGGGGGCACAGATACAGAGATTATATACTAACCTCCATCTTCTCCACGACAAAGGCCGCTTGACGCTTTTCTTGTTTCGTCAATAGAGAGCAAGCGAGGCCCGACCGGCCAGCTCTGCCTGCGCGGCCTACGCGGTGTACATACGCCTCGGGATCATGCGGAGCGTCGTAACAAACAACTAGAGAGAGCGCAGGAGGAAAATCGAGTCCCCGCGCAGCAACGTCCGTCGCTACCAGCACCAATGGGGTCCGAGCGGAACCCGAGTCGCCCAAAAAGTGGTGCTGCATGCGACGCATCACGGCAAGGCGTTCAGCCTGCTGCATCCCGCCGTGTAGTATTGCCACGTCTGAGCAGCAGCAGGACAAGTATCAGCAGCAGCAATGCAGCACCAGGAAAGGCCAAAGAGACTCTGAACCCTAAACATCCGATTCATCGGCCCCAATAATGTATATAGAGACAAGCAATACAAGCACAAATGCAGCATTTGCATATCCCAGCGCCAACCAGAAAAGGCAAAATAGGCCAACAAGGGCTGTCAGGTAGGGTAAGCAGTGTATCACTGGGACCGCCACAGTCCCCGCCTGTGGAGAGGCAAGAGAGTGAAATCACAAAACCGAAGAAGAGGCATCCTATAGTGCAACACACATAGAAACGAACATGGGCGGATAGACAAGCAGAGAAAGCGCAGCACCAACACAGGGAACATCGCACACTCAGCCAAAGGCGAGCGCAGCTGAAGCGTCCCTCTGGCTACAGACCAGCTTGCTGGCAAGGAGAGCATGCGAATGCCAGGATGAAGAGACGGCCAAAGAAACATTCACCCCCTCACCCCCTCTGTTATACAGGTCACACTTACACTTGAACGTTTGGTTGGCGTTCTTTCGAAGGTCTTGTGAACTTTCGCCTCCTAGGAGACGAGCAGCTGCTGCTCGCGACGCGGCGTCTCCCGCTGGCGCTGTTGCTGTTTCTGCTGTTGCTGAACCATGTGCTGCCCGTCCATCAGCTTCTACTAGTTGCGCGAGGACCCCTTCCAGCAGAAAGGCCAAGTCTTCCACTCTCTGCTGCGAGTTGCAAAAGACGACGCCTCCTGCTGCAGCGGCTTCGGCCACGGTCGTAGGCGGCGGCCGTAAGCCGCACTGCTGCTGCTGCTTTTCTGGCTGCTGAGACAACGCAAGAAGCCCTAGCAAGTTCTTGGAGAGCCAGTCGAACTTCGCCTGCTCTCCGTCTAATATCTGGACCCTTTGCTGAACCGTCTGCGTGGCCTGACGCGGAGTCACAGGTAAACAGCACCTCGCAAATCAAAAAGGAGCAGCCCTCCAACACTGAGGTAGTTCGTTCAAGCTACACCCCAGTCAATGCAAGTGTGTGTGCAGATAGCGTGGTGTGACTAAGCCAACGCAACGCCCACCCCACCCGGGCACACACCTGTCCTCCCTCACCAACGACGATACGAATCGGGTTACGAAGAAATTTGCTGCAGACCAGAGACTCAGACGGGCTACCATGCAGAGCGTTTGTTCGTTTCGGTGGGCTTCGGGCCTCTACCCAACAAAACGGGAGACGCCCGCTGCGCGACGCCAGCAGCCGTATGCAAGCGAGAAGAAGATGAAGGAATCGCTTCTGTTGCTACTGCTCCTGCTATTACTATTACTCCTTACTTGGCAAGGGCCTCACACTTGCGAGGCATGGTCGCGCTGAACATGCAGGTGACCCTGTCAGGCCTGAGGGATGAGAGAACATCTCTCAGCTGGCTCTCGAAGCCCATCTGAACCATCTTGTCGGCCTCATCCACGACCGCCATAACAACTTTATGGAAAATACCACCGAGACCTTTGAGGCTGCACACGTCTATCATGCGCCCTGGATTGCAGACCACAATGTCGGGACCTCGTCGCAGCGCTCGAAACTGCTCCGTCTTGTCGAAGCCTCCGGCCATCAGCAGCCGACTCACATCCAACTCCGCCCCCCCACGAGAGAAGCTGTGGATCTCCCCATCCACTTGCACAGCCAGTTCCCTAAAAACCAAATCCCCCAACAAACGCACACCAGGTCACCGAAGGCCCAAGGCCAACTGGAAGCCGCTATGTTTCTTATCTTACTGTGCGGAAACGCAAAGCTCAATGCCCCCATACTGTCAGCCAACAAATCCTTACGGCCCATTCCCTTGCTAAGATGCCATGGCCATTCTGGAGGCATGCATCCCACAGTGACGCACCGGGTAGGGCACACTATGACCGCTGAAGGCCCCGCCCGCTGATCCTTCGCAGGCGGTTGCTTTGACGGGTCTTTTGGTGTTGCTTGGCAGGTGGTCCACTGGTCTTTTTCCTTGAGGCTGACGACGCGTGTCAAGACCGGGATGAGGTACGCGGCGGTCTTGCCACTGCCTGTCTGCGCCACAGCCAGGCAGTCTCTGCCCTTTAATAGAGCCGGAATAGCCGCCGCCTGCACGGCAGTGGGCAGGCGGTAGTCCCGCCGCTGCAGAGCCGTCCACAGGCCCTAAATGCAAAACACAAGCACCAGGATCACAAGCATCGCCGCGACGACCGGCAAACATAAACCAGCAGCAACACCGTAACCATCCGTCACCAATGGCTTAACGATCCCCTGTACAAGATCCAGCGCCAAGTATGACTCCCACAAAGTCTTCAGCGTCAGCGGTCAGAGGGAGGCAGCTGCTGAACTGAGGGGAGGGTAGAGATGGGATAACAGGCACTTTCCATGAGCCACTGAGTCGATAATGGTGAGTCCCATGGACCCCCATGTGAGAGTTCACATAACGGTAATTTACACGGCTGCTGCTTGTACTGCTGCTACTGCTGCTGGTGCGCGTGCGCGCTTCCGACCTTGGGTATGGAATCCTTAAGGTGGAGGAAGGAGGCAATCGGACGGGGAGCCTGTTTGCCTGTGGTGTGGAGCTGCAAGGAGTCGCGGACCTTCGCAACGGCCTCCAAGGTGAGGGCTGTGACGTCTGGGTGTTCTTTGTATAGGTCCACTGTGTACGGGGGATACATAATCCTGTACAGAACCCAGCAGCTTTACACGCATGACTGGAGCGATAAGGCGTGCCCAACGGCAAATAAATTACTACTGGGAGGCACTGTGAAGGCTTTAAGAGGTATTCCTAATACGCTCAAGCAGTCAAGAGCCTAGGGGATACGGAGGCCTACTCGTCATGGTCGACTACAGGAAGAGAACGGCCACGGGCCTCATCTTCGTCGTCTGTTGCTGCGCTATGGCTCTGCGTCTGAGCCTTCCTCTTGCCTCTGGCGGCCTCTGCCTGTTGCTGTAGACAGCATGCGCACGCCCATACGCACACACAGCCCAATTGGGGATTACGAAAAAACCCAAGGGCTGAGTCCTACGACTGCGGCCTCTTGACCGCTCAACACATACTGAAAGGGCTTTCTGGGCATTGAGGTGCTCTATCGACTCCGCTGCGATGTCCTCGTCGTCGAAAAAACGTTCTTTATCCGTCTGCTGTACTTCGCCTGCTGCTTCCCTACGCTGCTTTTCTTCGAGTTCCGCCTTTTCGCGAACAAGGGTTTCATTCAAGCCCGCCATAAAAGCGTCAAGAGGGTCCACCTCGTCATCCCCCTGCGGCTGCAGCTGCGACTGCAGCTGCGGCTGCTGAGGCGGCAGTAAAGGGCGTTGGGGGGCTGCGGAACCCCTGCCCTTCTGCTGGAGCTCAAAATATGCATCCATACCTGACATATACCGTATGCGGGCCTTGGCCACTTCTGAATTCTGCTGCCGCTGCGGTTCCTACTGTTGTTGCACTTACTTCTTTGGCTACTGTCGCTGACGCCGGTTGAACTGCTGCTGCGAAAGCCATGCGCTACTGCGGCATGCCCTCTCGAAACTACAAATTTGTCGGATAAGCAAGAGCTCTGTATAGCGGGCAAGGGGCCAAAATTGTGTTAAAGTTGCCACCCGTCAGCAGTCGCTCAGGGTCAGTGTAGAGCTATTGCCACTGATGTTGCTTGAGCTCCAGTGCCCCAGCAGTTGGGGAGGAGTTGCCGAAAAAAATGTCCAGAAAAGCAAAGAGAAGCCGCTGCTCTGTGCAGATATGGGGGAGCTAGAGCACAGCTCCAGCTCTCCCGTCCCCGTGTCTCGCAGAGTCGCGCAGATGGCAGAAACAGTCAGCAAGGAAGGTCCCTGTTGACCAGCACGTGCGGCTCTATATTCTCTGGCCTTGCATGCCTCTACATTTGTTTTAAGAGAACCGGCAAGAGCTGCAGACGGTGGCTTGGTGTGCATGCAAGCGCTCCCAGGGCCCAGCCCCGCCTGCGGTGACTGGCCTTGTTGGCCGCTTTATGGGTTCATGCTCAAGAGCTGTTTTTAGTGCATCCCTGGATCTCAACTGCGCACAGCAGTTCCTTCGGGAGTACATTTGGTAGGCCCTCCTCTGCGCATCAGCTCCACGGCGTGTCGCAGGCAGCCTCGAATGGAGTGGAGCAGAAGGCCCCCGACAACCAACGCTTTAGGAGTAAACCAGCAGCTTACACAGTTTCCTATGCATAGGGAAGGTTGCTGGCGCGGGCCCGCGTCTCCCGGTATCTACAGTATGGCTAACCCCCTGGCCAGATCGATGGGTAAGCGTGTAGGCTGTACGCACTCCGGTGCGGCCGCAATCTTGAGTGCTTGCCGGCAAGGGAAAATTTAGACATCATTTCGGTCGAGAGTAGCAGAGGAGGGTTACGTTTAGGCGCCACTACGGCTGGGCCTGCGTCTACTCGGCGCAGCTGTCTCAGCAGAGTGGGATCATTGCCCAAGGCCTCCGCCAGTTGGCAGGGTTTCACAAGAAGCACACTACCTGCTGGTGCTGCCTGCAGCACCTTCAGTTGGGGCTAAATTGTGAGAACGGAAGAGGCCCCCGAACCTGAACCCCAGTGCTGTTACGTATGCACTTCCGTAGATACTACTAAGCGGTTAAGAGCAAAAGAACTATTCTGTTTTTAGCGATCCTCAGGAACGAAAGAGAATCTCCCATGACTTCACTTCCTCCGGATGCCCCAAGGGGAGTTCATTACCCTGACGCTGTCCCGCGGTAACCCCGGGTGCCTGGGGCGGCAGAAACATCTTCATTACCATCATGGACAGAACCGTTCGGAGTGCTCGTTGCTCCGCACAGCTGGAAAAGCAACTCTTCATTCTCTGCATGTCACGACGGCACTCGACTAAGTAGTCGAGTGTCGTCGTGACATGCAGGGAAGCTGGAAGGTGGTCACTACATTCAAGCTGCCTTTCGCACTTGGGAAGTCTTGCTGGCGTAATTAGTTTTGAAGGCCTCCAGCTCCCGCTGCAAGCGCTCTAAAAACTCATCATCTGCGTCTTCGTCGTCCCATCCTGACCAAACAAAGCAGAGGGGCACATGCTCACAGAGGCCTCTGTAAAGCAGACGAAGGCAGGCGCTGCACCCTGGAATACAATAGTTAAAGAGAACTCTCAGAGAATAGCGAAAAGAATCGTGTATGCATTTGACTGGGGGGGGGGGATGGCACCCGCTGCGTCCCAGTCTTCGCTCCACTGCTTCACTTCCGCATCCACGGGCACCTCTCCCCCTGCGCAGTCACACAAATACCTAAATTCCTCCCCAGTGGTGAAAAATCCCACATATATATGTTCCCTCCATACTCATTAATATGAGGCAAAGTCGACACTCCAGTCCACTGTAGCGGGGCCATTGTGAAGGTTGGTCCGCATGTTCCATGGGCCAGGCCATCGCGTGGCTATATCTCTTTCCGTCCCCTCGAACTAACGGAAGTCCAATTCACGAAATTTTCGTGCGCTGCCTTGGCTCAAACCTTGGAAGGTCGGCTTCATGTCGGGCACGGGCAGTTGGCAACGACGTTGTGAACGACAGATGAACTTCAAGCGGGAGCGTACGGCTACTGACCTATCTCGTCGAATTCCTCCAGTTCGTCGTCAGGCTCATCGAAGGCCTCTTCATGTGCTTCTGTAGCTGTCTGGTGGGGCGAAGCGTCGGTGCGCTGAGGCTCCTCCCCTCCTTCACCTTGGGGCTTCATTTCAGGGGCTGCAAAGCATAGGGAGCAAAAGCAACAACCGATAATCGGAAGTAAATAAGCAGCAGGGGATGTAACGGCCTTCCAGGCAATTACGATAAGGCAACTACCAATACAAAAACGATGAGAAGACGGCTATTGGGGACGCCGTGGCCCATTGGCTACTTGTATTGTTCTGCATTGCACCCGACAGAAAACGGGAAGCTCGGTGCCTTCACAAGACGCAAATGATCCCCATGCCAGCAAGAATGACACAAAGTTGCAACAATAGGTTTTGCTGGCCCCGCTAGAGCAACTTGCAGCGCTACACGTGTCACCCAAGTAGGGCTGACCTTGGATCGAAAAGATATGCCAAACTGGTCGCGTTGACGCTCCTACTTTGTAATACGTTATTTATACTGATATCGCAGTACAACACTATTTATAGCTCAACCACCCTAGACAGTCAACAGCCGCAGCCCCAACCGGGGCCCTCCAGAATAGTCAGCCAAGATGCAATGTGAAGTGTAGTCATTGCTCCTATATTTGACTCTGTTGTTGTTGGTCGAGCACTTTGTTAGTAAAGACGTGATTCTGAGTGTAACGTACGGGGAGCTTTGCCGTTAAATGCTATTTTTGGTCGTTGGTATTGTGCTGGTGACGAAGGCTGGGTTCGTGGATCCACCACATGCGTGCTTGCATCACTAGTTTCAAAGAACGGAGCTTTGAACACTCTGTCTTTATTATTTAGATGCTGTTCGATACAGTTTTGCGCCATATTAGAAGTGGTTGCATCTGATTAAAGGAGCTGCCGGGGAACCGCAGCGCACCGTAGTCTTTCAGGGTGTAGTCGTACCTCTTCGACTTCAATTCATTTTTCATTCTGTCCTGCTTTTCTGTGTAACATTGTTGAGGTTATCTTGTACAGAGCTTGTTCCGAGCTTGGTCCAGTCCCCGGTCCTACCCCACACCAGCTACCCAACCCCCAAAGGCGCTGTTTCTTGCGTGGAGATGCATAGGTGCATATTTCCCTCTCATTTCCATGGACTTCAAATATGGCATCCGCTACACGCTTTGGAGTTATTGTGCACACATGTTTTCACCAAATACTTGGAATGGGATTGGCTTCGACCCGTAGTTGTGCATCCAGCTGCGCCGTCGCTACTCTCTGTTCCCTTCGTAGGGATCTTCAACAATGATTACTCTTTAATTGGCAGCAAAAGATGCCGAGTTGCCGATGCAGGCCCGGGTAGCAGATAAAGAGAAGGCAGGATGCTTTCAAGGGTTTGAATTAGCGCCATAGTTTCAGCTACGAGGAGCAGCACGAGCGTCAGCTCGTATCGCTAAAGCATAGGACAGTACACTAACGGATGCAATATATTTATTGACTGCACACAATTTAGTACTCTTCTAAGCTTGAAAAGTGGAGTCTCCCCCAGGCTTCTGCAGTGATAGTGTTGCAATACTGAGTGGAGATTGATTCATATCCAAACCAGCAGCCGCACGAACTTCTCATCTCTCCCTTGCTGCAACTCTGTGTGGCACTGGAGCAGTACGGCAGGCCGGGACAAGATTCCATTCAGGAGCTCCCCAATAACATCGGCCAAAACGCCTGCATCTGCACATCCTCTAGAGGGGCAGGTTTTCTTCTGCCTGCGCAGAGTGGCAGCAAAGGGTAGATGAGGAGTTCATCACCGAGGACCATCTAATTTATGGTTGAACGTGCCCATGAAGTGTGTTTGGAAATCGTCACTCGTTTGCGTTGGCATATCTAGACTTTTTGTGACACTTTGACCTCTGTTCCCTTCTAACTTTGGAAATGGCTAAGCAGTGCAACTACACGTCTTCCCAACTAGGCTTCTCTTCTTCTATGGGAAGACGTTTGACTACGTTACGGTAGGAAGAGCTTGTGTCGGCGCTGCACGTAGAATTGCCAGGCTGTCCCCAGGTGTCTTGGCCTTACGGGCCTGCTTTGCAGCATGTTCAGCCTGCATTTCGCCTCTTCTTCCAGTCGTACGCCTCCCCCCCTCCAAGGTCCTCTGCACCGCGTAGACGTGTGCATTAGTGATTCACCATGAGCTGAGACGTGAAAAGCTGAGCGCACATCTAAACTTCGTTGCAGGTCGACAATGCAGATGACACCGCCAATACATCTAAATTTTCTACGGATTTCTATTTTGAGCACCCGAGATCTCGAAGCAGGCGAACTTGAAAGGGATGCCAAATCAAACATGAGCAATCCATTTGTCATGGCTACCGATGTCCCGCTGCATCTGTGTCAAATACAATGCATCGAAAGATTGTGTAAGCAATATTTTGGAGAGCGTGAGAGGTGTATGCATGATTTCAAGATGGAATGCTAGTGAAGTCTATGCTGAAGCGATCATAGCGGCTTTTTTAATCATTTGCAGTATTTCAAGCATGCCAGATTGCTAGTCTTCATGCATGAGCCTCCTTTTTTTGCACCTCTAGATACCTCTGTACGAGCTTTTTAAACCACATTCAATTTTGAGGGCCTTTAGGATGCCCATGCCTTCAGCGGCAGTGGATTTCGTGAGTTGGTGCGTACCTTCAGGTTATTCGAAGCAACTATCTCAACTCAGCGCTCTGCACAACTGGACCAGCCTGCTCAAATCGATTTAGTCTTGCCTTGGGAATACTGAATGACTCTCTGCTGCCACAGCAATAACTTAGACAGCTCTTAGGGCCTTCCTGCTAACGTTCATCTGCGGATATTCAAGACACTCCAGAAATCCTTAATTTCATGCATGTGCTCACGCTGTAGGCAGATTGCCGAATTTTGGTAGTTGTTGGCTTGAGGTTGGCGCTCTTTCTTGCAAGCTGCCGCGTGCATATGGGAGAGGGCGCTCAAGGCGACGAGTGAGTTTGAGACAGTGGCGAGGTGAATTGCTAGCCCCCTTGTCTACTGATCACTGGACCCTTGTGGAACTCATACGATCAGCAAAAAAAGCGTCGATGAGCATTTCCCCTGAGCATAACAGGGTTTAGCACTGTTTCCGCATTGACATAAAGCCCAATATTCGCGTGGTGTTTCA
>NW_013549118.1:5000-6441 GCF_000499425.1 Eimeria acervulina | reverse complement strand
ATTGTATATGTATAATCTTCGCTTATTTTATATATATTGTATATGATATATATATATATATATATACATATATATACATATATATATATATACATATATATAAGTATATATATATACAATGTATATAAAACAAGCGAATATTAATAGATCACACAAATCCTAACAAATATAAAAAACAAGAAAATATGTTTTTATATATAACCTGCTTTGTTTAGTATATATGCATAATATATATAATATATTGCTTTCTTAAAAAAACAAATTATATATATAATATTAAACAAGCGATATACACTATATAGTAAACAAGCTGTTGATATAATCTACTAGACACGTCCCACACTATCTAAACCCTAAACCCTAAACCCTAAACCCTAGCATCTGTATCTTCAACCCTAATTTGCTGTATGATAGAGTTCATATGTTCTAGCTGCAGCTAGCTGAAGCTAGCTGTCCTGTGGCAGGATTGATGCTTCCGCTTCCTGGACGCAAACCCTAAACCCTAAACCCTAAACCCTAAACCCTAAACCCTAAACCACGAAGCCTAAACCCTTTCGGTTATAAACAAAGATGTCCAAGGCACAAACCGTGTGCAGGAAGTAAGAAGGGCCTCGAGCGCTGATTCCCGCGATCGCAAGCCCTAAACCCTAAACCCTAAACCCTAAACCATCAACTCTAAACTCTGATAAACCCTCAGGCCTGGCCTTCTTGAGGTCGGCGAAGAGGAGGGTTTTAATCTGACGATGGCGAATGCTTTGCGCGATTTATCTGCGCTTCATCCAGGGGTTTAGGGTTTTTGTGCAAACTGAGGGTTTAGGGTTTAAAAATGAGGGTTTAGGGTTTAGGGTTTAGATAAGGTCAGCCACGTTCATCGGCATTTCGTCAATCTGCGTGGCGTAGTATTGCTCAATATCCCTCAAAATCCTAATATCATCGTTCTGCACAAAACGCAAACCCTCACAAAACCCTAAACCCTAAACCCTAAACCCTAGACCCTAAACGCTTAAGGGTTTTGGGTTTGCGAGAGAAGAGGAGCAAACCTTCAAAACCCTGTAACCTCTACAAGTAATGTACAGCCGCCGCAGCAGTGAGGATGTCTCAAGCCTCAGACAAGTAGGGCATTAGGGTTTAGGGTTTAAAGTTTCGGGGGTTTAGGGTATGTTTGAGGGTTGAGAGCTTGTTTGAGGGTTTACTGCTGAGGGATTAGGGTTTGGTAGGGTGTTCAGAGTTTGGTTGAGGGCTTAGGGTTTCGCATAGGGTTTAGGGTTTAGTTGAGGGTTTAGGGTTTAAAAATGAGGGTTTAGGGTTTAGGGTTTGTTGAAGCGCACCTTAACAAAGTTAATCGCAACACCCTTTCTTCCGAATCGCCCAGAGCGACCAATGCGGTGTATGTACAACTCACGACTGTTGGGAAGGTCGTAGTTAATAACCAGAGACACCT
>NW_013549118.1:0-2500 GCF_000499425.1 Eimeria acervulina | reverse complement strand
AAAGATAAGGGTTTATGCATCAAAGATAAAGATAAAGATAAAGATATATATATTATTTTGTATATATATATCCTTTAAGCAGAATATAGTAAACAAAAGAACAAAAAGAAAAAAAGGAAAGCAACGCAGACACCAATCGAAAGATATACACCCACAGGAAACCCTAAACCCTAAACCCTAAACCCTAAACCCTAAACCCTAAACCCTAAACCCTTAATTCCAAACCAACCGCAGAAAGCGGCACGAAAGAAAGTTCTCCCGGCACCCCAACGAGAGGAGAGAAGCAAACCCTCAATCACTCTTGCACAAAAACATCAAACCCTAAACCCTAAACCCTAAACCCTAAACCCTCAGATTTGCAAACTCAAAATCATACAAACATAAAATGCAGAAAACAAACAACAAAACCCTAACCCCTGCCTACAGCCACGCACAATGGGGCTGGCAACTCCGTCAAGCCCCTAAACCCTAAACCCTAAACCCTAAACCCTAAACCCTAAACCCTAAACACTAAGCGCTAAAACTCAAAATAGAAATCCTCTAATTAGGTTTTCCTTCTATCTTTAGACATATCTTTTTTAACGAAACAAGAAACCCTAAACCCTAAACCCTAAACCCTGAAACCTAAACCCTGAAACCTAAACCCTAAACCCTACGGATCTGCCCATAGTTACACGCTACCAATCGAGCCCCAAACCCTAAACCCTAAACCCTAAACCCCAGTTCCTAAACCCTAAACCCTCAAAACATCTAACTGTATTTTCTGTTTTTCAAGCTGTCTAAAAGCCTTCCCCCTTGCCCGTCGCTACCAACCCCCAAACCCTAAACCCTAAACCCTAAACCCTAAACCCCAGAGCCTAAACCCTAGTTTCTACAACCTTTTCTCCACCTTCTTCACAGGAAGGAGATAAAGGGAGCCATTTCGCTGCAACAGCAGCAGCAACAGCAGCAACAGCAGCAGCAGCAGCAACAGGGGCAGCAGCAGCAGCAGCAACGGGAGCAGCAGCACCAACAACAACGGCAGCAGCAACAGCAGCAACAGGAGCAACAGGAGCCGCAGCAGAAGCAACACGAACAGCAACAGAGGCAGCAGCAACAGCAGGAACAGCTGCAACAGCAGCAGCACCAAGAGAATCAGCAACAACAGGAGCAACAGCAGCAGCAACAGCAGCAGCAGCAGCAGCAACAGCAGCAGCAGCAGCAGCAACAGCAGCAGCAGCAGAGATGGAGAAGGTGAAACGGAAGCGTTTGAAGGCAGAGGAGCAGCCAGGCTCCGATCAGGTGCAGCAGAAACAGCAGCAGCAGCAGGAGCAGCAGCAACAGCAGCAGGAGCAGCAGCAACAGCAGCAGCAGCAGCAGCAGCGGAATCGAGACAGAGCATCTAAATTGAGGAGACAGGCAGAAGCAGCAAGAGAGCGTGCTGCTGCTCTTTCAGAAAGAAGAATTAAAGAGCTGAAGCAAACCCTAGTTGGTGGTTTAGACAACGAGGACGTTGAAAATTGCAGACAAACCCTAAACCCTAATGAGGGGGAGAGCATACAGCAGCAGCAGGAAAAGCAGCAGCAGCAGCAGCAGCAGCAGGAGCAGCAGCAACAGCAGCAGAAGAAGAAACTAAAAACCCGTGCAGCGGAGAAGGCGCAGCAGCAATCTCTAGCAGACTTCTCGTCTAGTGCGTACCAAACCCTAAACCCCAAACCCTAAACCCTAAACCCTAAACCCTAAACCATTCTTTCGCGTATTTTAAAACCCTCAGCAAAATCTGCTTGTCCTTATGGGGGGCTTGGGGTTTTCTAGGGTTTAGGGTTTAGGGTTTAGGGTTTGTTAGGGTGCCTCAGGTATTGCTGCGCTGCTTGATGAAGAGACACCTAATATAAAAGATATTGAAGAGAAGAAAGAGAGAGATGAAAACAACAAAGAAGAAGCCCTTAGAAAACAGCTGCTCGCCGTACGCACCAGGGTTTAGGGTTTAAAGGAAATATAGGGTTTAGGCCGCCTCAAATAGCTTTTAGGGTTTAGGGTTTAGGGTTTGGGGTTTAGGGTTTAGGGTTTGTTTGCAGGAGAAGAAAAGACAAAGAAACAGCGCACATATAAAACCAAGTCAAATGGATATAGAAAGGGAGAACCTCTTAAAGAAACTAGCTACTAAAGGCAGTAAGAAAACCCTAAACCCTAAACCCTAAACCCCAAGAAGATGCAGACACCTCACGGCCTTGCAGCGCGAAGCTGTTTTAATTTTTTAGGGTTTGTCTGGGGTGTATATGCTGCCAGTTGTGTTTGTAAACCCTAATTGAGGGTTTAGGGTTTACGTGCAGCCAGTTGCGTTTGTAAGTGTAAACCCTAATTGAGGGTTTAGGGTTTGCGTGGGGTGTATGTGCAGCTGTACGCTTCTTAAATGTTTTAATGAATGCGCGGCGAGAAGGTGAAAAAATCGAACAAAAGAAAAGAAGAAGAAGCATGCACCGCTATAAAAACAAGAATAAAAACAAAACCCTAAACCCTA
>NW_013549119.1:0-6371 GCF_000499425.1 Eimeria acervulina | reverse complement strand
TTCTTATTCTTATTCTTATTCTTATTCTTATTCTTATTCTTATTCTTATTCTTATTCTTATTCTAACTCTTTATTTGTATTCTTATTCTTATTCTTATTCTTATTCTTATTCTTATTCTTATTCTTATTCTTATTCTTATTCTTTGGTTTATTACTCACTGCGGTTTTTATTATTGCGCTCTCCAGCCACTGCCGCACGGGCAGCCGCAGCAGCAGCAGCAGCAACAACAGCAGCAGCAACAGCAAAAACAGCAGCAGGATGAAGATGAGGAGGAGGAGCAGCAGCAGAACAGCTGGATTGACTTTGTGTTGAGCGCTTCTTCTTTACCTTCTGCTGCATCCACAGCGTCACAGCAGCAGCAGCAGCAGCAACAGCAACAGCAGCAACAGCAGCAGCAACAGCAACAGCAACAGCAACAGCAACAGCAACAGCAACAAATACCTCTTCTGCATGCATTTCAAAGTCTCTCCAAGCGTCGCCCTCAATCAAATGTTATCGGGTATATCTCTTTGCTGCTGCTGCTGCTGCTGTTGTTGTTGTTGTTGTTGTTGCTTTTGCTGCTGCTTTTGCTACGGTTGCTGCTGCTGCTGCTACGCTTGTTGCTGTTGCTGTTGTTAGTATTACTGCTCCTGCTGTTGTTCTTGCTGCTGTTGCTCTTGCTGCTGTTGCTTTTATTACTGTTGCTTCTGCTGCTGCTGCTGCTGCTATAGCGGTTGCTGCAGTTGTTATTGTTAGTACTACTGTTGCTTTTGCTGCTGTGGTGGTGCCGTTGCTGCTGTTGCTGCTTTTGTTGCTGTTGCTGCTTTTGCTGCTGTTGCTACTTTTGCTGCTCTTGCTGCTGCTGCTGCTACTCTTGCTGCTCTTGCTGCTCTTGCTGCTCTTTTGCTGCTGCTGCTGCTAAGACTTTTCTCGCTGCTTGTTTTATTTCTATTGAATTATTATTTGCATCAGACTAACAGCAGCAGCACGAGATTTGTTTGCTGCTTTTATTTCGGCTGTGCAGCTTCATACCACCGCCACCAGCAGCAGACTTACTCAAACACTTGCTGCTGCTGCTGCTGCTATCTCTGCTCTCCTGCGTAAGCCAACCAACAGCAGTGAAGCAAATAGTCGTGCTGCTGCTGCTGCTGCTGCAGCAGCTGTGCTGCTGCTGTTGCGTCTGTGTAATTTGCTGAATTACTTTTCTAAATTAATTGGTTCGATGTATGTGTTGTTAATTTATTTTTTATTATTTATTTTATTTATTTTATTTTATTTATTTATTTATTTATTTATTTATTTGTACAGAGAAGAGCTGCATCACTTCCTTTGATGTTGCTGTTGCTGCACTCGCATGCGGATTTGGTTCAGACAGCAGCAGCAGCAGCAGCAGCAGCAGCAGCAGCACTTTCGCCTGCTGCATTCCTGACGAAGATCTGTAAGCCCCCTTAACCAGCACCCTTAGCAGCACCAACAGCAGCATCAGAAGCAGTATTAGCAGCAGCAGCAGCAGCAGCAGCAGCAGCAGCAGCAAATGAAGATTTAATTGCATGTGTTGTTTTAGGTGTGGCTGTCTTTCATTTAAATTTAATATCGAAGACCCTAACACCATTGCGAAGGCGCTGATATTATTTATCTCGCAGCAGTAAAAAAACCTTAGCAGCAATTGCTGCTGCTGCTGCTGCTGCTGCATGTTGCACCAGCACCAGGAAGGTTTTTATTAGTTGTTCAGCTGCTGCAGCAAATGCTGCTGCCGCAAGTTGCTGCAGCAGCTGCTGCAGCAATAGTGCTGCTGCTCCCTTGTGTAGTAAAACCCACGCCTCGCATTCAGATGCCGGCCAGGGGCTTCTGCTGCTGCAGCAGGTGCTGCTGCAGCAGCTGCTTCTTCAGCAGCTGCTTCTTCAGCAGCTGCTTCTGCAGCAGGTGCTTCTGCAGCAGTTGCTTCTGCCGCAGGTGCTGCTGCAGAGGTGTTGGTGCAGCAGCTGCTGCTGCAACACCAGCTTCTTTAAAGCTGCTGCAGCGCTCGCATGAGCTGCTGCAGCTCCGCATTCTGCTGCTGCAGCAGCTTCGTCAGGAAGTGCTGCTGCAGCATCAGCATCAGCAAATTGCTGCTTTGCTGCTGCAGCAGCAGCTGAATCACTGCTTTGCTGCAGCAGCAGCAGCAAACCTGCCGCAGCAGCAAATCCATTGATAGCTGCTGCTCTGCTGAACTGCGGTTTATTCTTCACACTGAGAAAAATGATACAGCAGCGGTTGTCTCCTGCTGCTGCTTGCTGCTGCTGCTGCTGCTGCTGCTGCTGTTTAGTGATGCTGCTGCAGCTGCTGCACCAAGAAAAAAGAATTGCAGCAAAGACGAAGGAGGCTGCAGATGAATGCATGCAGCTTCACTGTGTAATAAAAAAACGCAAAAAAACTTTAACTTATTTATTTTTATTTCTATTCAACTTATATTTATTACGTCATTATATATATAATTATATTTCCTTTGTATTAATAATTAATGTTGTTATATACAGACATATATACAGACATTATATATATATATATATATATATAATGTATGTGTATGCATGCGCACTTATTATTTCTTAATCTATTCATCTACTTCTTCATTTATTCTTATCCTTCTATAATTATTTGCACATTTATTAATATATATTTATCTATATAATATATATATATATATATATATATTTATATATTTATTTATATTTTTTATCTTTGTCTGTCTGTCTGTCTGTCTTCGTCTTGCTTCGGCTGCGAATTCAGCTGTCTGCAGATCGTCGCACATTCTTCTTCCGCCCGCGGCTGGCGCTCTTCGCGTTGCTGGCAGCAGCAAAAGAAGCAGCAGCAGCAGCAGCAGCAGCAGGAGCAGAAGAAGCAGACGAAGAAGAAGAAGAAGAAGTAGAAGAAGAAGAAGAAGAAGAAGAGGATGAAGAAGAAGAAGACGTTGAAGAGACAGATGAAAATGAAGAAAAAGACGAAGACGGAGGCGGCCGCGCCTCTAAGCCAAACAAAAGACTGCACAAATCGCAACGCACAAATAATAATAAAACATATCTTATAACTTTAAATGCTGTTGCTGCTGCTTATGCTGCTGCTGCTGCTGCTGCGGCTGCTGCTGCTGCTGCTGCTGCTGCTGCGGCTGCTGCTGCGCCTGCTGCTGCTGCTGCTGCTAGAGCGACAGCACCTGCTGCTGCTGCTACAGCAAGTCCTGCTCTTGCTGCTGTTGCTGCTGCAGCTTCTCGGGTAAACCGTCGCTGCTGCTGTTGCTTGTGTTGCTGCTGGGGCACCTGCTGCTGCTCCTGCTACTACAACTGCTGCTGCTGGAACTGCTGCTGCTGGAACTGCTGCTGCAACTCGTTGCTGCTTCTGCTTCTGTTGCTCCTGCTGCTGTTGCTTCTGCTGCTGCTTCTGCTGTTGCTGCTTGTGGTGCTTCTGCTGTTGCTGCTCGTGGTGCTTCTGGTGCTGCTTCTGCAGCCATAGCTGCTGCTTCTGCTGCTTCTGCTGCTTCTGCTGCTTCTGCTGCTTCTGCTTCTGGTGCTTGTGCTGCTTCTTCTGCTGCAGCTGCATCTGGTGCTTGTGCTGCTTCTTCTGCTGCAGCTGCTGCTGGTGCTTCTGCTGCTTCTGCTGCTTCGCTGCTTCTGTGTTTCTGCTGCTGCCGCTGCACTAACAGCTGGTGCTGCTCTCAGCAGCAGCAGTTGCTCAGGCTTGCAACAGCTGCAGCTGCTGCTGCTGCCCTTAGCAGCAGCAGCTGCCCTGGCCTGCAGCAGCAGCAGCCATTGCTGCTGCTGCAGCAGCAGCAGCAACTATTGCTGCCGCTGCAGCAACAGCAGCAGCAGCTTGACGCATAATGTGCAGACAGCCAGACAGGCTCCGAAATAATAATAAATAAATTAAACAAATATAAATAAATAAATAGACAAACAGACAGACAGACAGACAGACAGGAAGAGAAACAACAGAAAAAAGAAAACAAACAAAGTTCCATGATGATGATGATGATGCAAACTTTGTTCGCGCATTTATTTATTTATTTATTTATTGTTTGTATATTAAAAATCAAACGCAGCCCTCCTCGCAACCGACAGAAATAATGAAGAAATACAAATAATAAAAAAGAAGAAAGGAGAGGCCTTCGCTGTGTTTGTTTTGTTTGTTTTGTTTGTTTTGTTTGTTTACCTCTTAAAACAAACTGCAAATAAACAATGCTGTACACGTACCCGCAAAACGAAGAAGAAGAAGAAGAAGAAGAAGGAGAGCAAACAGAACAAGAAGCAGCAGATTGCTGCTCTTCAACTCCTCCACCCTCACCGCTGCAGCTCATCCCTCCCCCACATACCTGCTGCTGCTGCTGCTGCTGATGCTGCTGCTGCTGGTGTTGTTGTTGCTGCTTCTGTTGATGTTGGTGGTGTTGCGGGTTGCGCTGGTGCAGCATTTGCTGCTGCTCCTCTGCTGCTGCTGTAGCTGCGCCTCTTGCTGCTGCAGCTGCTGGTGCTGCAGCTGTAGCTGCTCCTCCTGCTGCTCCTTCTGTTGCGCTGCCTGCTGCTGCTGCTGCTGCTGCTGCTGCTGCCCCCCTCACAGCTAACGGGCACCTGCGTTTATTTGCAACTCCAAATGCAACTAACTCGCGAATTGAATATCTGCTTGTTTTTTCTGTTGTTTGTTTTAACTTTCCAGGTCGAACACTGCGAGTTGGCGACGGTGGCCTCCCCACAACAGCATCACCAGCAGCAGCAGCAGCAGCAGCAGCAGGAACAGAAGCAGCAGCAGGAGCAGGAGGAGCAGGAGGCATAAGAGCAGCAGCACCACCACTAGCAGCAGCAGCAGCAGGAACAGCAGCAGCAGAAACACGAGGGGGGCGAGAAGTATACGAAGAGGCGGCGTGTGTTTGCGCTGCGGTTTCTTTTTGTCTAAGTGGAGATCGTTCAGTGAGAGGTGTAGTGAAAGGAAATCTCGGAGGAGAAGAAGAAGAAAAAGAAGAAGAGGAGGGTGAAAGCGAAGGAGAAGAGGAGGAGCGAGATGCAGAGGATGAAGAAGAAGAAGGAGATGAGAAAGAAGAAGAAGGAGAAGAGGAAGAAGAAGAGGAAGAAGAAGAAGAGGAAGAAGAAGAAGAGGAAGAAGAAGAAGAGAAGAGGCAGAGTTTCTTCTCAACTTCATCAGCAGCTGTATCTGCTGGCCCAGGCGCTCCAGTGTTCTCCATTTGCGCCTCTTTGGGGGGTTCTAGAGGAGTACTTTGATATATTATTCAAAATAATTAATTAAATAAAACAATTAAACTCGCAAATTATTCATAAGTACACACCTGAACGCAACACACGCACCAGAACGAACACCGCCTCTGTCGGGTGTCTCGGCAGCTCGTCTCGATGCGGTTGCAGATTAGGGGAGTACTTATGCATAAAAAAGAAATAAAACTTAAAAAAACAACTAAAACTCAACTATAAATACCTTTTACATTTGTTTCCTTCCAAAAGAAGAGAAAAATAAACACTGATTGCTTGCAGATAACTGCGCACCCGCCATGCTGTGTTGGTTGCGGTGTACGTACACCCCAACAGTCAGACCATTGGTAAGGAAGACCTTCAAAGAGAAGTGCATAAATAATTATGCTTAATATCAATAAATTATTGTTTTTAAATATATTTTTATTCTTTTATATTTCTATTTCTTTTTAAATCCAAAAACTTTATCCCTTGTGTTATTTTTCTTCTCTTTCACCCAAGTTCGTGCATCAGGAGCCGGGCATCGCAGTGCACGAGACAAAGAGAACAAGAAGGCTTTATTATTTGTTCATTTATATATGTATATTATTCTATTTTATTTATTTATTTATTTTTATTATTCTATTATGTATTTATTTTTATTAATTTAATTGTTTTTATTCAATTAAGAATATTCATAATTAGTATAGACCTTCTGCACTGCCCAATCGATCATCTTGCACGTGTACACCGCATCGGGCAGAGGAGAGAGAAAATAAAATATATAATAAATGTAATTATTATTTTCAACAACTAATTTAATTAAATTAAATAATAAATGATAAATATAATTATTGTATTCCACGAATTTAATTAAAAAGTTAAAAAATTATTATTTCACACAACAAATTTTATAAAATAATAAATAAGTATAATTGCTATTTTTAGAAACAAATTTAATGAAATAATAAATAACAAATTATAAATATAATCACAAACCAAATTTAACTTAATATAACAGTGAGTATTATTATTTAATCAATGCAAGTACACATGATAGTAAATAATAAATAGGGTGGTATATCAAACAGTAAATATATATATATATATAAATATATATATATACATAAATATATAATATATATACATATTTTCACTTATATTTACATGTACCTCTGTATTTATAT
>NW_013549120.1:0-5899 GCF_000499425.1 Eimeria acervulina | reverse complement strand
GTTGAATAGCAAGAGGCTTCTACAGTGGCATATACATACGTATATAATATATATATAATATATATATATATATATATATATATAGATGTCCGGATGTGTATGGATGTGTGACTATATAAATGTCAATATATATATATATATATATTTCCTGCTCGGGAAGTCAGAAGTATTCTAAGAGTATTCTACTAGCTGAAAGAGTGGAAACATTTTGCAAGTGCAGACGAAGACGCGCGTAATGGTCCAAGGGAGCGTTAACTGTAACACGTCGCAACAGCCATCTCGGGGGTGTTGGGGGCTATCTTTGATGCAAAAGGAAGACAAACGCAGGGTTTAGTTAATAATTTAGGCGACTTAACATTTTAGCTGCATAACATCACTGCAGAAATGCTACAGCACAACAAGAAAACAACGAAATCGTTCGTTCTGCAACGTAGAGAAACGTGTGCCTCCCTTGTATTATTAGCAGGGCTGCGGCGGCACCGTACGGATTGGAAGACTGCTTCTTTTTGTGGTTTTGTTCTTCGCTTTAGTAATGCTTATTAAGTTTCGTTACTTAATTAATTCGTTGATTAAACATTTTCTATTTTCGTATGGAGACCTGCAGCGACACCTGGGGTATACTGGGTCTCGGCCGAGGGAGCAGAGCGGCTCACCACAACATGCTGCTGACTAACCGCTGAAAACCCGCATTTTTTGTGTTTTCTTGCGGAAATGTTCTTTTATTCTGTTTGAACAGAAGTTGGGAGTCATAAAAAGGCATTTAATTCCACTTCGTGTTCGTATCGCTGTACCATGCGCTCCCTACGAAACTAGCTTCCTGCAGCTCGGTTCACAAGCTTGGTTTGTTTCATTTTCTTCTTTAGAGAGAAGGAGTTTATTTTTCTTACTTAGTTTTTATTTATTCTTTCGCTCTTCATTGTAATGCAGATAAACAACCCCCAGGACCATCTGCTTTACCACCCCACGAGAGCTGCAGACTGGCGCTGTTTCATCTCCTCTTCCGTCAGCTGCATTTCTTGCCTTGTGCTCTTTTAGGCTCTTTAGCTCTTGCAAATTTGTTTATTTAGTCTATTAGAATCTGCACACTGCGTTGATACTGACGCTGCAGAGGCAGCGGGAGGTTCCTGATAGTTTCAAACGTGTAAATGTATATAAAGCTCATTCAGATTTTCTTTCTCTAATTGTATTGAATTAGCATTGTTGTTGGTGAGACTTCTTGATAGAATCTTCGTCTTCTTCATCATTCTTCTTTATTTGACAAGATGGTTATGCACCGAGTCCGCGCGACTTCTTACGTTCGCCGCACCCTCTCTCAGCCCCTCAACAAAAGGAGAGTTACTGCCGCTCTAACCCCTTTACCTGATGGGACAGGAGTGGCGCCTGCTGCAGATATACAAGACCCAGGAGGCAAGTACAACGCAGCAGCTGTTGATGCTGCATGCTGCATGCATAATGCTGCATGCATCTTTCCATTCTGTGCCCTGCGCTACACGCTGCATGCATAGCGCTTGTGTACGACTGAGATCCCTGCAGCTGGAAAAAATTATACTCCATTTAACTTGCTGTACTTACGCTGGCTGCCGGTCTTCGGCATCTCTGCAGTGGAAGCTTTCCCTTTCTTCATTTGCTTCTGCCGACACTCCCATATGCGCTGCTGCGACTGCGTCTGCTGCTGCTGCTGCAGCAGAAGCAGCAACAACAGCAGACGCTTCTGCTGCGTCTGCTGTTGCTGAAGGAAGGGCCGCTGCAAGCTACAAGGTTGGGGCGAGAGGGCCGTTGATATGCATGCTTTTTGTACTGAATCCCATCTCTTCCTTTTTGCTGTGCGGTGTATGTACAGGGGTCTTCTCTTTGCGTTCGTTGTTTGACTCCCTGTCTGTTCATGCGTTTCATTTGTTTTTTTCTGCGTTTTTCCAGAGTGAACCGACTTGACGGGGCTGCGCGTACAACGGAGCTCTTGCTGCTGCATGTGCATTTGTCTCTGCGTCTGCTGCAGGGAATATCGTAGGCAGCGTTGCAGCCCCCAACCGGCAGCTGCACTTGGGGCTGCTAGCGGATGGCAGCAGCAGCTCGAGGTTAAGGGGTTTAGGAACAGAAACAATTGAAGAAGAAGGAACAGAAGGGGATCTCAACGAAGGACCTCTGAGATTCACTCTAAGAGAAGACGTCGCCAGACTTAAGGAAATTTGCCTCACCAAGTAAACAACAAACACATCAACTGTTTGCAGCAGGGATGGCGCTGGTCGTGCTGATGCTGCTTTCTTTATGATGCTGCTGTGCCTGATTATGCTGCTCTTGCTTGCGCTGCTCGTGCCGATGCTGCGTCTTCTTATGCTGGTTTTGCTGTTCCTGCTGCTGCTCGTCTTTCTGCTGCTATGCCTGCCGATGCTCTTCCTGCTGCTGCTTCTGTTGCTGCTGCTGCTCTTCTTGCTGCTGCTCTTGCCGCCGCTGCTGTCGGTGTTTCTTCTTGCAGATGCCCATCCTGTCGCTGCTCTTCTTGCTGCTGCTCCTTTTTATCATACTGCTTCCCCTGCTGATGCTCCTGCGGCTTCTGCTTTTCTTCTTGCTGTTGCTTTTGCTGCTCCTCTTGCTGCTGCTGCAGCAGCAGCAACGAGCGGCGGTGGTGCTGGAGCAGCCATTTGATTTATTGTTTCACTTTTTGTATTGGATAAAATTAAATGAAGGCAACTGTGATATTGTGCTGCGCACAGGACGCAGCTGCTGCTGCTCTTTGCCCCTCTTGGCCTATGGAGCCGTCTGGGGGGGTTGCCGACTATTTTTGTTTTTTTGTTTAATTTCGCTGCACTTATTCCTTTATCTGCTCTCTTAGGAGCATTTACTGAGGAACTGTCGCTGCACACAGGCGGTAAGCTCGCGGGTTCAGGGTTTAGGATTTAGGGTTCAGGGTTTCGGGTTTAGCAGCTACAGGCAGCAAGCAGTGACGCATGAGAGGGAGATCTTCCCGTAACGGAATGAGAGAGAAAGAGAAAAGACAGACACCTGAAGGCGAAGGAACAGCCACTTGCCTCTGTTCTTCGTCTCCTTTGTTCAATGCAGCAGGAAAAGAAGAATAGGAGAGCAGTAGCACTTAAGGATCGAAACAGCTTCCGTTTTCTCTTATCTCTTGTCACTCTTCTCCTGCTGCCGTTTGTTTGCTTAGAAATTACTGGAGGCCTCCTCAACGCCACTTTTGGCAACGCCGTAGAAATGATTTTGTCTGTTCAAGCCCTGCGCATCGTAAGCCCTGTCAAGGGTTTAGGGTTTAGGGTTTAGGGCTTGGGGGAGGGGCCTATGAAGCGATGGGTTCCCCTGGAGGTTTTATGTTGATAAGGACTTACGCGGAAATCGTTTTGTCTATTTATCTTGTTTATAGTTTGTCTTTTTTGTCTTGTTCTTCTGCTTGTTCTCCTTCTGCCTTCCCTCGCTTCTCCTGCTCCTTTTTTTCGTCTCCTCGTTTTGCTTCTGTCTTCTTCTGTTGATTTTTCGTTTCTTCGTCCCCTTCTGCTCTTCTTCTTCCTTTATTTTACTCCTTTTCTCACTATTGCTTTCTTTAGGGTCTACTGGAAGTGGTGAAGGGAACTCTATTGGGTTCTATTTTGTCTAATTTGCTGCTCGTCTTGGGAATGTCTTTCTTCGCTGGAGGCCTATGGCACTACTTGCAGAAGTTCAATGAGAAGGGTAAAGAGGCAGCAGTTTGTTATTTTCTTCTTTTTGGTGGTGTTGTTATTTTTGTCGGTGTTTGTTTGCCTCTCTGCGCTTACGTGTATGGAGTTTAAAGCAACAGAAACTGTCTTCGGCTCTCCTTTGTGTTCGCTTGCTTGATAAAGACGGAGACAGAGACACAGACGTAAAGATAGAGAGAGACGAAGACAAAGAGAGAGACAAAGAGAGAGACAGGGCAACAAAGAGACGGGAGAGACAGAGATATAGGGACAAATGCAGACAGACGGAGCCAGAGATGAAGACAAAGAAGAAAGCAGAGACAGAGAGACAGCGAGACAGAAACAGAGGCAGACACAAAGTCAGAGACATATTTACGAAGAAAAACAGACAAGCTAATCAAGAGCAATGCGACAAACAGAAAAGGACTTGTGGCTTGCATGCATCCCTTTTGGGGATAAGTAGAGACGCAGCAGCATCGCCATTTCTTATTATTAATAACTCCTTTCAATAGCTACATCTTTATGTATATATTATTGTGTATATGCATGTTTTTATTGTGTATTTATTCATGTTTGGTGTAGTTAAGTACAGCTCTAAATGCATGCCTTTTGTATAGCTATTCAATGTATACATTTCTGTGCTGCTTACCTGTATGGATATATTATTTATATGCATACATAATATATATATATATATATATATGCATATATGTACATGTATTTATGTACATCTGTGTAAGTAAATGGATAAATTTATACTGGCATTTTCAAATCGCTCATCTGTATTGTTTCTTTCTCAGGCGCCACCTGCAGCGTGACGCTACTGCTGCTCTCCTGCATGGGCATCGTTATTCCGACAGTTGCAGCTGTAGACAATGGCCAGCACGGGACGTACAACATTTTGATGGTGCGGCAGCTACCTACGGCTTGCAGCAGCTAGCTGCCAGCTAGCTGCTAGCCGCTAGCTAGCTGCCTCTAGCTAGATAGCAGCTAGCTGCAGCGTGCTGCTTGCTGCCTCCCCTTCCTCTCCCTTTTGTCTGTGCTTAGCTGCATCGTTTCCTTCTTCTGCTTCCTTCTGCCTATGTAGTGGTTTTCTGCTTCCTTTTTTGTTTCGTTGCTCTATTCTTTATTCCCGTTCGTATGGCAGCTGAAGAGGGGCATGCGAGCTTGAATTTAAGACTCCAGTGTCTAGGGTTTGGGGTGTAGGGTTTAGGGTTTGGGGAGGTGTTGGCGTTTTCTGCTTTCGATGCAGTGCATAGAGCGGAGAGAAACCATCGCTCTACATATATATATATATATATTTATTTATACATATATATATATATATATATACATATATATGCATATATATGCACACTCCTTTGTACATATTTACGAATGTGCAGGTGTTCTTTTGTGCCTTTGGAGGCAAGAAGCACTGATGCTTTTTTCTTTGCTTTGTCTGCATGTCTTGCGTTTTGCTACAGATAAGCCGCATTACCGCATTGCTTATTGGAGTGACGTATTGCTTATTCCTATTTTTTCAGCTGTACACGCACATCGGTCTTTTCAAAGATGATTTAGACGGTGAGAGAATGTTGAGTTTGTGGTTTCTAGCTTTTTTCCCTTCGCAAAGAAATATATGTCTCCTCTCCTGGCTTGCTCGCTTACTTAGCAAGACAAGTGCTGTTGCTTCTGCCAGGCAGCAGTAGCACCATAGACGGTAGTGTTAATGCATTTTATGCTTGTTTGTTCATCTATTGTTTGTTGCATATCTGTGGTGTCTTTTATTTATTTTTGCTTTTCCGTGTTTTTCTCTCCTCTTTTGCTGCAGACGGAGACCAATGGCCGATGATGTCCTGGGAAGGCGCAACTTTGATGCTTTTCCTTGTTACTGCTCTGGTGGCTCTGCATTCGGGTATTCGCTAATGTTGTATTATGTTTATGTATCCTTGTATTCTCCTTTCTTTCCTTCTTTTGTTTGCTTTATTTCTTTTCTGTCTTTCTCCGGCTCTTTCTTCGCCTGCTCCCTTGCTTTCTTTCTTCCTTCTCTTTGTTTCTTTCTTTCTTCGTTTTGCTGGATGTCTCATCTCTGTCTGCCGATATTGTTTGACGCCCGGTTGTATCTAATTTCGCTACTCTGCGTTGGTGTTTGTTTTCTGTCTCTTGTCTTTCTTTGCATTGTGCATTTGCTGCTCGCGGTTGTGTGCACTTTCAGGTATTTTGCTGTTTGCATGTTGGTGTTTCACGATTCGTTT
>NW_013549121.1:0-6304 GCF_000499425.1 Eimeria acervulina | reverse complement strand
AACAGCAGCTGCTCTATGCATATATATATATATATATATATATATATATATATATATATAGAGAGAGAGAGAGAGAGAGAGAGAGATGCATGTCCGTTGCATCGTGTATAAACTGTTCATGGATTAATTGCGTATATTTGAGTGATATCTGCATTTGCATTTTTTAACAGATTCCTCTATTGAAAAATCTGTCAATTGGCTGCTGCCCTTATTCTTATTGTTGTTTAGTGCTGCTGTCGTCTGTTGTTTGTTCGTGGTTAGTACTGTTGTTTTCTTTTCTGTTGTTGTTGATATTATTATTCGTATGACTACCATTGCCCTTATTATTATTATTACCATTATTATTTTTTTGCTATTTTTATTATTATTATTGAATCCCTCACCAAATAGAAACATTTTTAATTTGTTTCTTCTTTTTTATTCTATCTTGTTTTATTTGCAGATAAAATTCCTCTTGAAAAAATTCCGCTGGTTGACGAACCCGAAATTCCGGCTGTACGTCTTTTGCCCTCAGAAGAGAGCAGCGACTCGCTGTTTTGTTTGTTTTTCTTTTAAAGATTTAAACTTTAAATGATATTTATTCCTGCTTTTTTTCAATTTCACCAGGCCAGCAGGGGCGGTGGTGTGATGCATCTCTTTCCAACAAAATCTAAACCCTAAACCCCGAAATACTTGTCTTTTTATCGTTCTTTCTTGGCCTTATATACACATATTATATATGCACATATATATATATATATATATATATATATATATATATTCACTATATGCCCTGTCAGCAACCCTAAAATAAGTGTATATAAATAAAACAAACAATTTGTTTGAACTGTGAGTAAATGCATAACGAAATGTTTTTCTTAGTAATGAATTCTTTTTAATTTCTTTAATTTGTTTGCATGACTGCTCAGGGCCCGAACTCGAAGGAGTCGATTCTTCTTCCTTTTCGCTACGTGGCTAAAAGTTATTTCACAAAAGACGAAAAAGATAAAAGTGAGGAGCTGAGGGGTCGCAGATATCTCAGCAATTTTTTTCTGCTGTATGCACACCTCATCCAATATACAGACAGGGATATTTAAATTTTGCTTTCTTCTCTTTCTCCTTCTACAAATATATATATGTTTCTTTATATTCATACTATATTATTTCCCTCCATCTCCCTCGTCTTTTAAATATATATATATATATATATATATTATGTAGATCTTTCTCTCTCTCTCTCTCTCTCTCTCTTTATCTCTATCTATATAATATATATATATATATATAAATATGTATATATTATTTGATGTGGTGTGCACCAGATACGCCTATTCTACCAGAAGGTTTACTCTCTTTTTTGTTGGAGAGCGGCGACTCTTCTCTTTTGTAATCGAAGGGAGACGAAGACAAACTCGCATTTTCTTTTGTCTGTTCTTTATCTCCGGTTTTAATTTTTCTTTCATTCATTTGCTATTATTGCAAACTGCATGCGGGAGGCTGCATCGATTTGTCTTCTGTGGTATTTCTTTTTGAAGTATTTACTGAAATAATATTGAAGAAATTAAGAAGAGAAGCTTCTTCTGTTTTTGTTTCTTCTTTTCTTTTTCTTTTCTTTCCGTTTTTTTTTCTGTCTTTTTCTTCTTTTGTTTAAAAAAACAAAAATAATATATTTCTGTCTCAAGTGGACAAGTGCATGTATTTGGTTTTGTGTACGAAGTGAGATAAATAAAAATGTAAAAATATATTTGAAAGTTTTTCTTCTTTTCTTTTTCATTTGTCTTTCACTCCAGTGTGGGGCGTGTGCCGGCTACAGCAGTTGCCGCGTTATGATAAATATTATTATTATTATTATTATTATTATTATTATTATTAATATTATTATTATTATTATTATTATTATTATTATTATTATTATTATTTATTCGTGCGGGGAGTTTGAATAGAATTTGAATGAAGAAAAGGTTTTCTTACGTGCAGCTCCTTCTATAAGTTTTAACGCAGCTGTCCATACACCCGGGCCCTGCTGAACCTCCCAGTTGTTTGCAGATTGGCATTCAACTTCACACACTTTTTTAATTGTGTCTTTTTGTAAGGCAGACATTTCTTCCCAGTGCTGCGGCGCGCGGCAGAGACCTAAGCAAGAAGAATATGCATTTAAAAGAATATTTCAATCAACTCATCGTTATTTATATTTATTACATATCTGCTGCATATATATATATATATGCATTACTTGTCTGCTGCATTTATATATCTATATATATATATATATATCTGCTGCAGCTTAATGAACAAATCTTTTCTTTCTTATTCAAATACCTGTGTACGAAGGCCCCGGCTCACACCAACCTGAAGTTATAAAAGTAATAAATAAAATATATTATATTATATTAATATTTTATTTGTTCACTTTGCATAGTTAGACAACAAAGTCATTCAATTAGTATTAAACTCTTCATTCGTAATCGGCACAAATACCTTATTATGTTATTATTATTATTATTATTATTATTATTATTATTACTATTATTATTATTATTATTGCTATTATTATTATTATTGCAATGGAGATATATATATATATATATATATACATATGGACAGAGACACCTCATAATATATGAACATATACACATAGTTATACCTATGTATATAGACATTTACATATAAATAAATAAATAAATATAAACATATATATATACATATAAGTATGTATATACATATATATATATGCACGTTATTCGTGAAATAGAAGAACCAAAGGCAATTATTCTTTAAAGCCCTGTGTATAACTCGAGAGTGCATGCAGCCTTGAGAAGAAATTATTACTTTAATTTATTTTAATTATTTTGTTTTTTTGTTTATTTCTCTTACCCTTCTTCTCCTTCATTCGCCGCCACCCCTTCGGGCATTGTGAGCAATCTTGGGGTGCCTGGCCTTTGAATAAACAAAATTAAAACAAATTAATTAAAAAGAAATACAATAAATAAAACTAATAAAATAAACTAAGAATTAACAAACAAAACAAATAAGACAAAACAAAACAAACAAAACAAAACAAAACGAGCAAAATAAACAAAGCAAAACAAACAAGAGTTTTAATAAACGAGCAGAGAGATGTTTGTTTTTCTCACCAAGACAGGGCCACCTCAGTTTGCATTCATTTGCAATATCTGCGGAGTGCAGTAAAAATAATAAAAATGATAATACATGTGTTGAGGTGTACATACACCCCAACCCATCACCAACAGCAGCAGCAGCAGCAAGCGCGACAGGAGCAGCAGCAGTAGCAGCAGCAGCAGCAGCAGCAGTAGCAGCAGCAGCAGTAGCAGCGGCAACAGCAGCAGCAGCAGCAGCAGCAGTAGCAGCAGCAGCAGCAGTAGCGCACCTCTTCTCTCTTCAGCGGAAAGGAAATCAAAGTGTCTCTTGTTGGGGCATTCTGCAGATGCGCTGTAGCCTGTTATGCAGTCTTCATAATTGAGCTGTCTGTACATTGTCTGCAGCAGCAGCAGCAATTGACCAGCAGCAGCAACAGCAGCAGCAGCAGCAAAGCCAGCAGAAAGAGCAGCAACGGAAGCAGGTTCAGAAACCCCAGCAGCAGCAACAACGGCACACCCACCAGCAACATCTGCAGCGCCATCACCAGCAGCACGAGAAGCAACAGCAGCAGCAGCAAGAGCAGCAGCAGCAGCAAGAGCAGCAGCAGCAGCAAGAGCAGCAGCAGCAGCAAGAGCAGCAGCAGCAGCAGCAGCAGCAGCAGCATTATCATAATTAAATGATTGACCTGGTGGTGCTTCACAAACTCCAGACCCCATCACGTCTCTCCAGCCAACAGGGCAGGGCGGCCCTGAGTAGTCTTCTTCACCTAGCAAAAAATATTTAAAAATAAATATTTTATTTGATTATTAATTGAAGCAGCAGAAGAAAAATAATAAGAAAAAGAAAAAAAAACACAACAACACAAGGTATTTACATATTGTTAGCAATATGTATATATATATATCTGTATATACATATATATATATATATCTATTATATATATATAGACAAATCTATAGAGAGAGATAGATGTACACATTAATATGCATAAATATCTATACATACACACACGCACACACACTCTCAGACAGAGAAGGAGAGATGGCGATATCTATATATCTGCATATATATATATATATATATATATATATATATATATATATATATATATTATAGATAGATAGATAGATAGATAGACGGATAGATAGATAGATAAATAGACAGACAGACAGAGAGAGAGAGACAGAGAGAGAAAGAAGAGCAAAGAAGAGTTAGAGCAGAGGTTTGCTGTCTGCTTACACACGATTTCGGCAGTCTGCTCTGCACACGGCCAACGCAACGCCCAGCGAATTCCCACAGCCAGGCGATCGCCCGCAGCCATCTTCGCCAACTCGCCGCTGTCTCGGTACCCGCCTTTGTAACTCTAAGCAATCTTATTTATCAATATATATATATATATATATATGTTCATATTTATACATATGCTTATCGTTATGTGTATATATCTGTATTCATAGATAGATATGAACGCATACAAGTATAAATATATACATATATATATATATATATATACATAAATATATATACAAATATATATATATATATATTCAGAACCAACTGGAATGCCCATGCATTTAAAGGTTAACTGGTGCTGTTGTTGCTATTTCTGCTATTACTGATGTTGTTGCTGCTGCTGCTATTGCTGCTATTGCTGCTATTGCTGCTGCAGCTGCTGCAATTGCTGCTTACTGGAGGGGGTTGGCATATCTTTTCAGCGGTCTTGAAGCTCCAGCCTTCAGGGCAGGTGTGCGTAAAGTCTTGGGCTGAGATATTTTAATATAAACAAAACGAAGGAGTTTACTTTATTACATTTGTTTGTTTTATGCTCTTTTTTGTCTTTGTTTAGGTTGGTTTGTGCAGTTTTATTCTTTGTTTATTTTGCTTCACTTGCTTAATTAATTAATTAATTTATTTATTTGTTTGTTTGATGTGGGGCACTTGTTTTATTTGCTTTATTTTTCGTGTATCTTTCTTATACACCTTTCATGACATATATACATATATATATATATATGTTTATTTATTTATCTATCTATATTAATTGTTTGTTTATCGCATTTGTTTAATTTATTTATTCTTTTTATTTCTTTCTCCGTCTCAACTTACCGCAGGCTTCATTCCTGCAGGGCCACTCCGCTCTGCCTTGCATTGAGTAAAGAAAGAACAAACAAAGAATGAAAATAAATAATATATTTTAATGCAATTGCTGCTGCTGCTGCTGCTGCTGCTGTCTTTTATTTATTTTCTTTTTATCCATGTCTTACATGCAGCAGCAAAGTCGGCCTTCTGCTCTGCTGTATACCCAGATAGGTTCTGGATATCACAAATAAATAAATAAATAAATAAATAAATAAATAAATAAATAGATTGATTGACAAATAAACGAATAAATGAACAAAGGGATAAGTGAATAAAAATAAAGAAATAATAGAAACATATTCACATAAACGAATACCCAAATAGACAAACAAATAGATAAATAAACAAAATGCCTGTGATATCTACTTGCCTGTGAGGTATCGCAGTGTCCTGAATAAGACCTTCAGAAAGAAAAATATAAAAAAAACGAAGAGAAGAATATAATAAAAGTGAAATGGCTTGAGGGACAGCTTACTGCGGCGCCACACAAACTCCGGTGTATATCCACTGCCCTGCATTAATAATTATTGAATTATTATTCTTTCGATATAAAGAATAATAATAAAAATATTCTTAAAGACATACGCGGGCATTCATGCGTGTAGTCTCTACCGCCTAGTTGATCGCACCGGTCCATCTTACAAGGCCAGTTGACCCTGCACTCTGAGTTATATAAATATAAATAAATGAATAAATATATATATATATATATATAGATATACAATATATAATTGAATGCATGTAATATATATATTATATATATACACTTATACATTCATACATTCAATTATGTATAAAATTATATATATGTATATATATACATATATACATACATATTATATACATACACATGAATGTAAATTTATATATATGGATAGTGTGATGTTACTGGTTTTCTGAATAAAGCCTTTTTACCCGTGTAAATATATTTTGATGCTTTTCATTTATATCACCATTGAAAAGGATGGGCTGCATATATACATATAGACATATATATTCACATCATCATATATATTCACATCATATATATTCATATCTTTATATATGCATATGTATGTATATAATATATATATATATATATATATAT
>NW_013549122.1:0-5718 GCF_000499425.1 Eimeria acervulina | reverse complement strand
TATATATATATATATATATATATATATATATATATACTATGCATTTGTGCATGCATTTAAACATACAAACAAATAGAAAGTAATCGTATGCATGTTTATTTATTCTTCACTTTCTCTCTCGTTTGCCGATGTTGTATTTTTTACTGCGAAGACATCTTCACCTGCTGCTTGACAATAGCTGTTGCTGCAGCTGCTGTTGCAGCGGCTGCTGGTGTAGTTGCCGCCGCAGCAGCAGCAGCAGCAGCAACATGTGCTGTTGCAGCAGCAGCAGCAGGTGTTGACTGCAGTGGTTGTCAGCTTTTCTGATGCTCTTGGATTTTTCTTTTTAATTTTTAGTTTGTGTTTTCCTTCAAACATTTTATTTTCTTTGTTTGTTTGTCTGCAAATAAATAACGAAGGAGACGGCTGAACTATGAATTTGTCTCTCCACATTTTAGCAGCAGCAGCAGCAGCAGCAGCAGCAGCAGAAGCAGTAGTTAAGTGGCACCTACAGCTGCAACAGCAGCAGTAACAGCAACTGCAGGCCAGGCAGCAGCAGCAGCAGCACTCACTGTTCGTATTTGTAGGCGACCATCCTTAACATGCACTTTGCTTCGTATAGTCGCATATATAGCAGAAAATTAATGTAAATGTACGGCACACTGCAGCAGCAGCAGCAGCAGCAGCTGCTGCTGCTGCTGCAGTGTCCGTACAGCGTTGGTTTCGCTGCTTCCGTTCATTATCAGATGCAACTGCACTATGCGCTCGCCTAAGTAATTAAAATAAATGAGTAAATATAAGTAAATAATGTAAGGCGAGCAGCAAACAATCTCTGCGTTGGTGGCTGCTGCTGCATGCAGTCTGCAGCTAGAGGTTAATATATTTATTTTTGTATTTCCCCCTTTCTCTTGTTTTTGTCGCTATATACACAATATATTCCGGTGTACATACACCTCAACAAACCGCAATCCTTAAAGAAACGCCTTAAAGAAACTCCGGTGTACGTACACATAGACAAAACGAGAATGCAGCAGCAACCCGCTGGGGCTGCTTCTGCTGCATGCTGCTTCTGCCTGCTGCTGCTGCCTACTGCTGCTGCTGCTACCAACTGCTGTTGCTGTACACTGCTGCTGTTGCTGCTGCATGCACGCTGCTGCTGCTGCAGCTGCTGCTTGCATGCATATGCATGCATGCAAGCAGCCACTGCCTGGAGCGGTGGGCCGCAGCAGCAGCGCACGCATGTTTGCATGCAACATGCATGCAAGCAAACACATGTATGCATGCACATGCATACACCAACGCATGCATGCATGCATGCATATGTACGCACACAACCACACACACACACCTACGCACGCACGCATGCATGCATGCACACACTCACATATGCATGCATGCAAATGCATGCATACCCCTACAAATGCATGCATCCATACCCATGCATACATAAGCATACATAATAAAAATGCATGCAAATGCATGCATGCAAACGCATGCAAAAGCAAATATATATATACAAATAAATATATATATATAAATATAAATTATATTATCCGAGCTTAGCCTTTCTTCTTTCTCCCTTCCCCACAGCATGAAACCCGCTTTTAATTGTCGTAACAGAGCGGTTAGCGCCGCATGCACTGCAACTCTGATGCCACAGACGCGTGCGAGAATCTCTCGTCATAGATGTGTTGGGGGACTTGCACATCTGGCAGGTGACGTACTCAGCTGAAACGCATCCGCAAACCCTAAACCCTAAACCCTAAACCCTAAACCCTAAACCCTAATCAGGCGTAAACCCTAATCAGTCGTAAACCCTAATCAGTCGTAAACCCTAAACCCTAATTAAACCCTAGTAAACCACAATACATACTAATGAACAGTAATCAACAGTAATCAACAGTAATCAACCCTAATTAAACCCTAGTAAACACTAATAAACCCTATTCCACCCTAATAAACCCAATACATACTGTATTCTAAACCCTAAAGCCTAAATTCTAAACCCTAAACCCTAAATTCTCTATTCTAAGACGGGGAGATGGCGGAAATGTTCGCTGCTTTTTCTGTTCTAGGGTTTTTCACATGCATTTTATGCAGACATGCAAAGGCAAAAACAAACCCTAAACCCTAAACCCTAAACCCTAAACCCTTGAACTGACTGATGTATTTGCGTAGGAGAGCTTCGATATGTTTGGGTCCGTACTTCCCCTTCAACACCAACTGGCCGTCTCCTGCTATGGAACCCTCCGTCCCTACAAAACAACAAACCCTAAACCCTAAACCCTAAACCCTAAACCCCAGTAAACCCTAGTAAACCATATTAAACCATATCAAACCCTAGTAACCCTTAAGCACAAACCCTCTTCATGCCAGTCTGTGCATTTCTGCGGGAGAATTCGCACATGAACAAAATGCATGTACACTATCCCTAAACCCTAAACCCTAAACCCTAAACCCTAAACCCTAAACCCTACCGAGCTCAGCTAGTACGAACTGGAGCACGTGTTCACTTGGTCTGTGCATAATGCCGCAAATGTCTTTAAAGTTAATCCAAGCGACCTAAACAAGCAAAGCAGCAAAAACAGAGGTGCGCATACACCCCAACAAGCCCCCAAAGAACAGCATAAACCTAAAAACAGAGAAACCCTAAACACCAACGAATACCGCTACTACTGCTATGATTGCTGCTGCTTCTGCTTCTGCTGCTGCTGCAACTGCTGCTTCTAATGCTACTGTTATTCTTGCCGCCGCCGCTACTGCTGCTGCTGCTGCTGCTGCAGCTGCATTGAGAAGAGAAGAAAAGGAGAAAATAAAACACAAGTTCTTGAGGTGTATACGCACCTTCTTGGACCCCACACGAACAACTTGTGGAGGTTTAATTGTATAACGCTTCGAACCAGCGAGGTCTGGATTGTTCTTCACAATTAAATCCTGTATGCGGCTTAGCATCTGTATACACATAAATAAATATATTTGTTTTTAAATATATAAATATGTATATATATGAGACATATATATACATATATTATATAGTATATATATTATATAATGTATATCATATATGTAAACAAACAGCCTTGGCGCATCTATATACACACAAACAATAACATAGTAGTTGCATATATATATATATATATATATATATCAGCACAAGGAGTGTATAGACAGCTGTTGGGGTGTATATTGAGTTTATCACCTCTTCATAGCTGTAGACATGGCCGCGAATAAACAGCTGCCCAGACCCATCGATAAAACCCTCAGCAGCAGCAGCATCAGCTGCAAACAAACTCACACACAAACCCCTGTGCTGCTGCTGCTGCTGCTGCTGATGTTGCTGCTTGCTGCTGATGTTGCTGCTTGCTGCTGATGTTGCTGTTGTTATTCTTCCTGCGCTATTGCTGATGATAGTGATGGTGTTGCTGTCGCTGCTGTTCCTGCTGCCTCTCCTGCTGCTGCTGCTACTGTTCTCGTTGCTGCTACACTACTGTTGTTGCTGCTGTTGTTGCTGCTGTTGCTGCTGCTGGTGCTGCATGCGGTGTATACCCTGATCTTCTGGTTTTTTTTCTTTCTTCTTCTTTCTTCTTTCACCGAAATCAAAGGCCTGAGCTGCAGGTTGCTGCGTACATTAAATAAACAAACAAAGGAAATAAAGGATGGGTGGGTAGATGCAGCACAGCATGTATGAGGGCTCGGAAGAAAGACAGAAGAAAACTGAATCCAAAGAAAGAATAAAATATAACAATTGCTGTTTTTATATTCTGCTTTCTTTATTTGTTTACTTCTGTTGCAGCAGCAGATGTTGCTTCCGGAGCGGGTGGGGCCCCCATATCCTCCCTTTTATCTGATGCGTCGGTGCCTGCCATTGCAAGATAAATATATAAATACAATTAAAGAAATCAATGTATTATTCAACGTTCTAATAAACTCTCATACGGTGTACATACACCGCAGCTTCCTTCTCTGGTGTATACTCACCTTCAGCCCCATGAGCATCAGCCGCCAGCCCCCCAGCCTGCAGTAATCCATACAAACCATTGACAGGGATGTTTCCTGAAGATTTTCTTTGTTTTTTATTGAATAAATATGTTAAATACGCTTCTAAATACTTTTTAATGTTAAAATATTTACTTAGAACGCAGAAAATAAGCCACAAACACCCGAATAAGTGCAGCAACTCCTCAGTGTTCAGACTGCAAAGATTGCATGCAATTTTATACTGTCGGAAAGAAAAAACTTTTTAGTAAACAGACAAAGACAAATTTAAAAGAAAAAGTTTATTCTCTAGATTTACCTCAGATCAACACCAACATTATCCAAATATACATACAAAAAGGTGTGTGTTAAACCAGATATATATATATATATATATATGTATGTATGTATATATATACATATACATAGGTATATATATATATATATGTTTTGTTGAATATATACATATTATATTACACAAATGAATAGCTGCAAGTAGGTGTATGCAGCGACAGCTAGCTAGAAGTAGTATCTGCTTCTGTACTTAGCTAGCTCTGAGGGGTGTAGGTAAAGCATATCTCTTCATGATAAGTGTCTATTGTTGAGGTTGTTGTATTCTGTTTGGTGTATTATTTTTATTTCCTTTTTTCTTAGCTTCTTCAATGTGAAACAATTCATTCTTCACAGTTCTATGCTGCGGGCAATAGAGTCGCTAGCTGTAGCTAGCGGTAGCTTGCTGTAGCTAGCTGTTTCTATCTGTTCCTAGCTGTAGCTAGCCGTAGCTAGCTGTAGCTAGCTGCTTCCAAATGCCGTTTGGTGGTGGTTTCTTGGCTTCATGTCTCAGCGCCTTAAACAAACTCAATGCATGCAGTACATGCTTATTTTTCTTTGCTTCTTTATTTATTTCTCTTTCACCTCCACTGTATGTGCAGGTATTCTTCAGCGGATATTCTTTAAAGGCAAAAAACACGCGCTTTTTAAAACCCAACATATTTATGCAGGAGACAGCAGGCGCAGCAGAGAAGAGCTCATCCTCTCGAGTGTATGAACACCCCCCAATATATATATATATATATATATATATATAACAAATAATAAAGCACTTATTTATTATATATAATTCAATATAATATATATACAAAATAAAGCGCCAGCAAAGCCTGCAGAGACAGCAACAACTTAAGACACACAGAAGGCGGTACAATCTGTCGCTTTATCGCTTAGAGATATATTTAAAATACAATAAATTATTTAACAAGACAAACTCTATCAATACTTCAATTGAACACCCCAGCAGGCAGAGACGAAGCCGCAGCACGCGGTGTGCGTGCACCCAACTCAGTATGACAAATAATACAAACAAGCGCGCATCTATAGATATATATATATATATATAGATATAGATATAGATAGATAGATAGATAGATAGATAAATAAGTATATATATATATATATATGCATGCGCCAGAGTGGTTTGTATGATGTCTCTGGCTTTGTTGCTCTGTTCGGGGTGCCTTAAAGCGTCTCCTTCGCTATGGCAGCAACAACAATAAAAATTGAGAGTCGATAATCTCTTGAAAAAGAAAGAAAAATTCAGTAGATGTTATATTTATTTAGACGCAAAATAATAGAGAAGTTTGTTTGCTGCTGAATGAATGAATGCATGAGTTGAGTTGAAGCAAACAACAAGAAAATGAAGAGCATTCACAATGCAGAGCTACTGTTTCTTTTTTGTATATTTACACTTTACTCTTTGCAAGCAGC
>NW_013549123.1:0-6904 GCF_000499425.1 Eimeria acervulina | reverse complement strand
CCTAAACCTTAAACCCTAAACCCTAAACCCTAAACCTTAAACCCTAAACCCTAAACCCTAAACCCTAAAACCGTAAACGCTAAAACCCTAAACGCTAAAAGGTATACTGTTGACGGCAAAACGCAACACGTGGACGTTCGAAACCCGGTATTGAGCCAGCTGAAAATTGTGCAGGAAACAAGGTGTTGCGAAAGATTCTGAAAAAGCTTGAGGGTGGGAATAGGCGGGTGATGAATGCGAAGGATAGGTGCTTGAAATGCGCCCATCGGCCTTCCCTTGTGTAGCGAACACGATGCGCAGATATGCTTGTGCCTACGCTGAAGCAACGACAGCAAAGGAACGCACTTACTGTAAGTGGGGAGATGCTTGCTGCCCTTATCTGCACAGGTATGCCCGGTACGCAGAAACTTGCGAAATCACACCTCTAAGCAGAAAGCCGAAAGACTGAGTGAAAACTGTTAATCAGGGAGAAAGGCTTCTGCAGGACTTCCCAGCCAGCGCAAGTGTTTGTGAGGTGTTGCTGAACCAGGTACCACGTGCTTGAAAAAATGCCGCCCATAGGCTAGCTTCTTGTGTTGGCGTTTCCCAGCGCTTCTTGCCAGGCATGATAGTAGGATTTCCAACGTTCCCTTGCCAGTTGCAATAGCCATTGTCAATGCACGTGGCAGAAATTTGGGTACAACGGCCTACAAACAGCGTACGGCTTTAATAAATGAACAGCGAACTGGCCTGCACAGCATCTGTGGTCTCATCCACCGAAAAGCAGATGATTGAACACAGGCCTAACTGTCCGTGACACTTCTTTCCCAACCTGCAGCATGCTGCGGGTACAGCACACGCTCTGTTGTAATTCTGCATCTGCCGAAAGCAAGCCTGGAAACACTTTTCTCCAACAGAATGCCTGCTTGCTGAATGCGCTTAAGGGCTACGCCTACTAAAAGCTCGTTTTATTTTCGTTTCTTGTGAACCGTCTTATTTGCCATAATGGCACGCGCAGGCCAAGTACCCAGTTGTTGCGGGCATTGCCTCGAAATGATTTGGCAGGATATGAACAGTCTATTGGAGAGCTCGCTTATTCCAGGTGGCTGCGCTTTTCCTCCCTGTTTAGCAGGAAACGCCCAAACTCTTTCCGATTGAACTACATTGATAGCGTACCTTCTGAAACTCAGCAAAAACTTAGGTGGGAATTGCCTCGCCGTGGAATGAAAGGCTCATGCGTTACGCGCCAGCGCCGCATGCCGCTTTAAAATGAGAAAAGTATATTTTGCAGAGTAATGCCAGAAGTCCGCCATCATCCTATCGAAACAACACGACGGTGCACCATATGGTCTTCGTATATGGATGCAAAACCCAACAACTTACTAAGCACCGACAGAGGCGCTCAAGCGACAGAGGAGTTTGCCGAAATTACCGGAGTGCACTGCACAATAGAAAAAGCACCGATATCTGCGAATCATTCATTCTGTGACCATGACAATACGAGTGGGGGATTCATTGTGTCAAGACGCAGCTGAGCACTGGAGGCTTTTAATGTCTTTTCATACATGCGAGTCCAGCATAAGAGATGAGCTCGTCGGAGACTCCGAAAGAATACGCAAGAGCTATCCGGTATGGCCAACGCTACATAGTGGCATGGAAAGACGATAAGCGTTGTCCAAAGCGTCGTTTGCTCTCCTTCCTGGTTTTTCGGAGTTCACGGAAGAGAGAAGCACATTGTAGCCGAGGCGTTTGTTCTCAACATGAGAAGTAGGATGCACTAATTTACCCAAAATGATGGCAATGTAAGCCTCATCCAAAACTTCCTACAGATCAACTGGTGCAAGCTTCGTCTTACCAGTGGCAACTACTAGAGAATGTAACAGTGTTTGCGCTGACGCAGCAACGCACTCGCTGAGTTGCACACCTCGTGCGCGCCGACGTAGGCAGTGCTCAAAAGCTACTGTTGTTCTGCTGCGACGCGGTAAGAAAAGCCAGAAAATGACCCATATCATTAGACAATTCGTCAACACGTAACACGATCGAGCGCGCACGCTGGAAGTTCATCAAGCATATGCAGAGCCACGCGCCAGCCCCAGCAATAGTGTAAAGCAAGCAGAGCCTGTCGTGAGGTGTGTTATTGTTCGCACTGCCGCTGTTGCATCATAAAATTTCCTCTGCTGTTCCGCCGTCAGCATAGGCATGCATTGGCAAGTGCCTTCGTTCGTGCCTCCAAATAAAGATCTATCTCATCGGATACGAAATGACGCGCAGCGATGCATTACAACGCTGGGCTCGAAGGGATACATCTGGGAGCAAGCATCTTGGTTTCTAGGGATCTTGAAATCTTAGTACGTTCTGCTAGTAGCGCATCACTTCGCGCCAAATTCTTGAATATTATATGTATAACCATGGAAACCATGTGAGACCAGCAGGCCATGTTTCTATCGAGTGAGAGCGAAGACGGACTTTCTGAGTTGAGCGTGGCAAGCATCTGCACAATCTGAACGCCACTTCCATATGACCCTTGAATCAGCAGGCAGCTGCAACCCAATGATTGTGAAGTCAGCAACTCAAAATCCAGCCCTACCACATTGGCCCACGAGTGGTGCTTTGCTTCAGTGCAGCATGCAAAATAATGTTCATCCACAAGTACAAGCGGAACGCAAAAGTGTGTGGTCGGACAAAGGTAGCAGAAAAAAATGCATTACCGGTTGACGATAGAAACCTAATCAGACTATTGCTTGGCCCAAGCGAAATAAAACATCCGAGATGCTATGGATCACCATAAGCTGCTGTGAGGCACGCAGCTCATGTCCGGTACATGCCAGAGTGGGTATTTCCTTTTTCAGGCACTATCAACACTCAACTCCAATGTACTCCGCTAAGTAATCCATGCTTGAGAACAAAGCGAAGCCATTCACGAATTCTTGGCGGCGGCTTGAGCCTTCATCTCGGAACCCCGTGAAAGTGGTGAAAGAGAACCGCCCTAATCAGAGTGCTTTGCAGAGACAGCAGGTAAATAGTGATTTATGAAAATAGCTTAAAACCTTCGTTGCAGGGGTTTTCAGTGATACGGAGATATCGGTGCTGTTTCTATTGTGCAATGAATTCCGGTAATTACAGCAAAGTCCTCTGCCACTTGAGTGGCACTGGCGGTGCTTATTAGGTTGCTGGGTTTTGCAGCCATAGACGAAGGCCATATGGTGACACCTTCGGGGCATAAATATTCACTAAGTGCCCATCCAGAGATCCCTTTTGCTGCTCAACTGGAACAATGTCGGCTCAACCACTGTTTAGGACAGCCTGCTTGCAAACTTATACGCATTAAATAATATGTGGGAGAAACATCTGATAGCGCAAAGGAAAGAATAGGACAAAAGTGAGGGTAGACCACAGCATTCTGCATCGCTTCGCGTTCTGCTGGACTCACAGCGTTCTCTGTATTGCGTGGCGTCTTTGAATTGAAAGGGTGGCCAAGACACTCGTACAGAGCGACTTGCGCCAAAATAAAAGGAGTTGCAAATGCACGGTGCACCTTGAGCACAACTTAATTGCACAATGTCTACACGTGTACAAGTGGGAAGGGTTCATCAAAAGTTTCAGTGTGCTCGATGACGCATACAAGCTGCTTGGACGCGTGGACAACTCATCCTACCGTCAAGGTGGAGGGCACTGCACAAGCATGCGAAGGCAGTAGCCACCAGACGAATCAAGCAGGCACACATACTGCATGAAGTCGCTAGAGCGCAATCTGAATTGTACTGAAGGGCCGAAAAAGACCTGGCTGCCGGTCCGCATGCAGGTGCTGGCTGCACTGTGCCCCCGATGGTGCTGTGACTGTGCTCCCAAGAAACTCTGGTTGTCCTGGGCATTTAAGCCATCGTGAAAGCCGACCACTTCGTGGGCGTCTACGGGCGGCCAGAGCAAGGTACAGCTCTAGCAGAGAGCCACCGTCTGCACTGACAGCATCCTCTCTGTCAAGACCTGACGCTCCTTTTAATACTAGCGTGATGCAAAAACGCCCTGTTGGTCTCTTTGTACGCAACAGCTGGCCGTGATATGTCTTCAGTGGCGTCCTAATAGCTTCCAATGGAGAAAAAAGTGTTGTTGCTCATTTGAACCTTGGTGAAAGTCGGTCGCTTCTTGTTCCTCTAGGGCAGAACAGGACAAGGTACGATATCAGCAGGAAGTCATCCTGTACGCGGACTGCGTCATCTTTACGAACTTTCTGTGATGGGGTTTAAGGGCTTCCTTTAACACCAACAATAACCATTTCTAATATGCATTTCCAGATGTGATAGCCACTTCTATGCAAACGTTAAGCTTGTGTAGGCTCCCAGATAAGCAAGCGTTGTGCGTGAGAGTTCAGACATTTGCTCCCCACACGTGGGACAGCCCTTTCAGGAAAAATACGCGCCTAAGCATTGAATTGCGTATCGCAATAAACGCAATTTACTCATTTACAGGAGTGTAGTTTCCGCCATGATTGCCGATGTTTAGCTATTTGTCTGCGGTATGACTTCACGGTTCACCACACAAGGACGGCAAACTGTGGGGGTAGACTGGCATCCCGCGCCAGCAAAGCCTTCCATTCAGAACCGTTCGTCTGCTGAGTAACCGCTTGTCGAATAAATACATTTTTCAACTCACTCCCTTCGTCCGCGCACCCAGGGGTGGTTTTGCCAAAGCTTTGGAAATGCGCGCACGCAACTAAATACTCGTCAAAAGGCTCTGGTAGTCAACGAAAGGTCTAATAGTTAGGTGGGGAGATCATACATGGATAACTGAGGTGACAGAATAGCGGCAAGTGCAGTGCTGCGCGCTTACAAACTACCCACGAGCGAATTCGCTACTACCGGTGGCAATGCGCCTTTTTTAAAGCACGGCTTACCTTTCGGTGGAGGATATGCATGCCTTGCGTAGCTCGAGCATGCTGCACAGAAGCAGCCGACAGCATCGGCGGATACGGCTGAGTGTACTTGTAGTACAGCTAATGGTACCAAGCTGCGGATAAGCAGGGCACTTAGAGCTCCGTGGGGAGATAAAAAGCCAGGTTTATCTCACCGTGGGTCTTCCCACTTATTGTCAATGCACAAACCTTGGCGACGCTACCACGTTCTGCAACTAACAAAGCCTGCCTTCAAATATAGCTGAGCACACCACAGGTGGAAAAAAGCAACTACTAGTGCAAACCAGAGGCCAAAATGCAAGATGCCGTTGACAAACAAAGGTTTGCGTCAAACCAGTGTTTCGCACTCGTTGCAAGTGGGCGAAGCCGCCACTCTTGCAGTTCCTATATCTCACAGCTGTTGGGTATTTCTCCACTTATCCACCGTACACTGAATAGCTTCGTGCTGTCCAAAAGCATTCCACACCCTCCAAGCGCTTGGTCAAATCGCACGCACTCACACATAGCATGAGCTATCCGCAGAGAACCAGAGGCTAATTCCAGTTCTCTAAACAGTCGGCAAACACATAAACAATCAACAAGCATATGGCCCGACTAGCTAACATAGAAGCCAAGGCAAAAAAAACGAAACTGTCAAACCAAAGGTCGACATTCACCGGCATGCCCAATAACGCAACTACGAAATTTGATTTTGCAGCCCCACAATCGTCGAGAAATTAAGCATGGGACCACGACTTTTCTATGCAGATCCCACTTGATGTTGGACCGCCGAAAAAGAAGGAAGAAGACTGCCTATGAAGCATGAGTCACTGTCACACATGACAAAGTCAATTTCGCTGAACTGTGCGAGGTCTTGGCATGAGCCATCACTAAAGAGCTTCAGCCGTAAAGCGAACCCCAAATGACTCTAGCGCATACGCCAGCCACCATGCATGTAAACACACTCTCTACATTTCAAGGAAGCGTAGACAACTCACGCAAAAGACAGTTCGCCATGGATATGGCCCCAGCGGATTCACGCTCACAGTGCGCGATGCGGACCATCGGCCATCATTCACCAAGCAACTGGCTCAGAGTCTAAGCGATATAGACCCACTGTGAGGTCCCATCCCCAATAGCAGTTGCCGTCCGCCGTCTGTAACTGAACGGATTTACAGATATTCCCAAACTCAACAACATGATCTCGTGACACTGCCTACAGAAACCAACGCCCTCGTGACGGGTTCCAGGTGTGCGAAGCCGTTTAGCACACCACTTGTTTGAATATATCACCAGACGCCACCCAAAGCAGCTCTGCCTATGAGCGTGATGCGCGTGGCGTTACTGCGGGGGAACGTGCGATGGAGGACCACACCCACATCGCGACATCGCCGACGTCCACAACGAGCCCGAACAAACTCCATCAACACAAACATAGGCAACACCGTACACGGTGCAAGACACCTCATTCCTGCCCGCCAAATGTGTACACAAATGCATTGCAGCCCTGCTGTAAACCCTGTAGTCCTCGGCCTACTCACACCGTGCAACTGCGCCTGATCCACTGCCGCTGCGCAGCTGGCAACGCAACGAGCCTAAACAAACCCCATCGACACAAACATAGGCAACACCGTACACGGAGCAATCTACCTCAGCCCAGCCCGCCAAATGTGTACACAAATGCATTGCAGCCCTGCTGTAAACCCTGTAGTCCTCGGCCTACTCACACCGTGCAACTGCGCCTGATCCACTGCCGCTGCGCAGCTGGCAACGGCGCTCGCCACGACAGTCAAGATAGTTCACTCGCAAAAAGCCACTGCCTTCCCTCGCCGCTCGCATGCAGCCGGAGCTGCAGCCTGCACTGGCGGCACGAATTGGCGTCGAAAAAGCGACGCGGTGTCCAGGCCATCCTTTCTTCTAACATAATGCAGCTACCCACAGCGCGCCGCTACACTGCTACAACCTTTAGAATATGTCACGTGTGTGGTACATTTCCCCCAGTACAGCAAAACACAAATTGTCCCTGTTTCTTTCTGC
>NW_013549124.1:0-7170 GCF_000499425.1 Eimeria acervulina | reverse complement strand
ATATATATATATATATATATACATATACATATATATATATATATTATATTCATGTATAAGGTTTATATGCATCCATATATATATATATATATATATATATATAATACTTATATGTATATATATGTATGCACATACACATACACCTACACATGAAGCAAATAGCAGTGCAGGCCTGTGCACTATCTACCTTTCTAGCAGTATATCTTCATCTAGCATCCATCTATATATATATATATATATATACGTACATGTATCTTACAGCCTAAGATATATATATATATATATATATTATATATATATTACAGCTGTTAGTGCATTTTAACAAATAAATATACGCATTAATTATATATATATATATATATATATATATATATATATATATCTACGTTCATTATATAGGTGCGTGAGTCTTTGAAGAGAGGAGAGAGGCGGAGCAGAAGGAAACAAGTGCAATTAAAGCACAAAGCCTTCAAAGAGTTTGTTTTATTTGTTGTCCTCAAGGGGTAATTAGCAAGAAACCCCCTGGCCTTCGTCTGTACAGCAGAATGCGCGTACAGAACAAAGACAGAGAGAAAATGAAAGAAAGACAGCAGCAACAGCAGCAGCAATAAACCCAACAACCTGCTGCTGCGATCGGTGTCGCCTCTGCGGTGTATATACACCTCAAACAGAGAGCAGCACAAGACAGCCGTCATAGTAAAGCGACACCTAAAAACAATTGCAGATGCCTAGTAAAAAGAGGCAGCACACGATAAAGCCCCGAGCTTTGAAACCTTTAAACCCGGTGGTCCCGCATGCATGCATGCATGCATGCATTTCCCTATGCATGCATAAGATGCATGCATGCATGCATGCATATATACGTCCATACACATATGCATGCATGCATGCATATATACATACATACACATATGCATGCATGCATATCTACGTCCATACACATATGCATGCATGCATGTATATATAGATACATGCACGCATGCATGCATATATATAGATACATGCACGCATGCATGCATATATATAGATACATGCACACATGCATGTATCTATGCATGCATCGATGCATGCATGCATGCATGCATGCACCCAACTGGGAAGGGTTTGCGGGGGCTTCTTGAGAAAAATGAGTTAAGAAGAAGCGAAGACCAGACGGCAGACTCGCACCTGCATTACGGCGAAGTGCCAGGCCTAGCAAAATACTCATTGAGAGAGAGGCTAGCTAGCTAGCTAGCTAGCTAGCTATCTATCTAGCTAGATAGATAGATATATAGATATATCGATAGACAGCTAGACAGCTAGCTAGCTAGCTAGCTAGCAAGGTAGCGGGCAGGCAGCCTGGCTAGCTAGCTAGCTAGGAAAGAACTACATGAGGTGCTGCAGAAGCAGCGACACCCTCTTAAGGTGACAAACCGCAGCTACCAAAAGAAAAGAGAAAAAGAAGAGAAAGAAGATGAAGCAATTATTAAATAAATAATAATTATTTATAATCTACAAAAAGTGCTACTGCATGCATGCAGCGATAAATCCCTTGGGGCTGGCTACCGGTAATGGTGTAGCAAGGGGCTTCCCCTGCAAATGTCTGCAATGCTCGGGGCACCTGCGTTCCTGCTCCTGCTGCTGCTGCTGCTGCTGCCGCTGGTGCTGCAGCAGCAGCAGCGCCGGAGGCTGCTGCAGCTAGCTGGGCACCCACCAACAGCAGAAACCCTGCTGCTAACTTTTGCTGCTGTTAAGGATCTACCCCGAGCAGCACAAGGAGACAGAGTAGGACTTGAAAAGGGCTTCCATCCTGCCTTCTCCTCAAAATGCCGGTTCGAAAAGGCACGCTGCCGCTGCTGCTGCTGCTGCTGCTGTTGCTGCTGCTGCTGCAGTGCATGCAGAGAGGAAGACCGGCTGTAAGGGAGGTAGTGCTCATAAGGCAAGGCAAGCCCTGGTGCTGCGCCCGACGAAGTAGGAGCCTTTTCAGTTGCTTCTGCTACTGCGGATGCTGCTGCTGTTGCTGCAGCTGTTGCTGCTGCTGCTGCGCTGCTGCTCGCACCCGCAGAGCGGTACAGACTCAGTACGTCTGAGGCTGCCCTCGCAGCAGCCTTGGTGGCTGCTGCTGCTGCAGCTGCTGCTGCTTCCTCGTGCTGCTGCCTCCACCAGGAGGCTGCAGCGGCACGGCAGCAGCCCGGAGGGAGCGGCTGTCCCCCCACCGCAGCAGCAGTGCTTGCTGCTGCTGCTGCTGCTGCTGCTGCCCTGTCTACAGGCCAGCAAACTGTTGAGTACCTGCGGCGCTGCATATAAGCACTAGGCCGGTGGCGACCATATACACCAGGGCTGCTGCTTCGTGGGAAGCTCAGCGCTTTGTTGCTGTTGCTGTTGCTGCTGCTGCTGCTGTATGTCAAACAGCTGCTGCAGCAGCTGCCTGCATGACGGCAGCAGCTTGCACGCTGAGGAGAACAGAAGCTACGGCTCCACCGCAGCAGCCCTCGGTCACCATCTAATCTCGAGCAGCTGCGTGTAGCAGCAACATGTCGGCATGCTGGTGCTGCTGCTGCTGCTGCTGTTGCTGCTGCTGCTGTTGCTGTTGCAGTTGCTGCTGTACGAAACGAAGGGTCACATAAAGACGCAGATCTGCTAAATGGAAACGAGTTTTTGCGATGCAGTGTATCAAGCGACTTCAGTCGCTGCTGCTGCTGCTGTTGCTGTTGCTGTTGAGGCTGCTCCCCCTGCTGCAGCTGCTGCTGTTGCTGCTGTCTAGGAGCCAACTGCCCCTGCAGCTGCAGCTGCCACTGCTGTCGTGGAAGCTCAGCAGCGTGTCCGAGGCTTCCTTGGGACATGCAGCGAATCCCGTGAGAAGCAGAATCTACTTGCTGCTGTTGCTGCTGTCGCTGCTGCTGCTGCTGCAAACCATCTCGCGGCAGCATGTTTACAAGGGCCTGCTGCTGCAGCTTCTGATCCCGTTGCATGCTGGCGTGGATAGGCGGCTGGGTGTGTCTCTTTACCCTCCGCCTTTGCGCAGCGAAACCAGGACCTTGGGGCGTCTGGCGCTGCTGCTGCTGCTGCTGTTGCTGCTGCTGCTGTTGCTGCTGCTGCGGCGGGGCGCGGAGCTTCGAGGAGGCGCCTTTAAAGCCGCCGATCTCTTCAAAGTAAGCAAAGCCCAAAGCTGCTGAAGCAGCAGAAGCTGCTGCACTCGGCCTTTTGCCTGCTGCATTCAGTCCAGGTGTATCTACATAACTCTTGACCCTAACCCCTGATCCACAAGGAGAAAAAGAGAGAAAAGAAGGTCCTCCTGAAGCCAGTAGGGGCCCCTCTGCCGAGCGGCAGTGCCTAAGGGCTGCAGCACGGGCTGCGGCATCAGCTGCAGCAGCAGCAGCAGCTGCTGCTGCTAAGCTGTTGCAGCTAGTCATCGCAGGTGGGGGCAAATCAATCAGGGGCATCAGACCTGGGTCTGGAGGAGGGCGAGCAACCAGCTGTTCCCGGTGCTGCTGCACTTGCATGCGAATAGCAGCAGCTCGCGGAGACTCTAAGCTGTCATATCTCTTTGGAGACAAAGAAACGCTTGCAGATCCGCTGCTGCTGGTATAGCTGCTGATGCTGCTAGCGGTGGTGTACTTGGGGCTGCTGGCGCTGCTGCCTGCTGAGTCCCTACTCTCAGAGGCATCATCTTCCTCGTCTCCTTCACCTTGTTCCTGCTGCTGCGTTTGCTGCTGCTGCTGCTGCTGCTGCTGCTTCCTCAGAGCTGAGGAGTGCTGTCGTTGCTTAGATGGAACCCTGTTACAGATAAGATCCAGCATAGACATGTCTGGGTTGTCGTCATTGAGCAGCCAAATAACGGAGAAGAAGCGTTCGGCCACGTAAAACATGTTTTCGGGTGTCTGGATGAATAAAAACCTTAAAAAGAAATAAAAATGGCGATCTAATCAGTTTCCTTTCAGGAACTGCTCCGTCTGGGCCCTCTCTACTCACAAGTTGCTATACTATAGGCCGACATACCAAAAGCCATAACACCGAAACAAGCATCTACGTACGTCTACCGCTGCGAAGACAGATAAAGCAAGCGATATTCAGGTCAGGATGAGTCGCAGCCAGAGCTTGTGTTTTCTTCGGTTGCTGCGAGTTGCTGCAACACCATTACCCCTAGAGGAGTGCATGATGGTGCTGAGGGAGGGGCCTAAGAAAAAGGCCCCTATCGTTCGTTTACAAATTCCTAGACACTTCTCCTGAAGATTCAATACACCAGCAACCATAAACAACAACAAAACAACCGAGTTCAAGAACTCAAAACGCCAACGACAACCCAAGAGGCTACAGATGGTGGGTAGCCAGCCGCCTCCCTCCCCGATTCAAAACAGGGTCAGGGTGTATGGATACAGGCCCCGCCGGGTCCTAGACATGCCTGATCTTCACATAAAAGAAGCTTACCTAGATAGCTTCTTCGTTGCATTAGTTAAATTGGATTGAAACAATTTTATTTATTCAAAAGAAAAACCTATTTTCCAACTCCGAAACTGCAGATCGCGCGTTGACGCAACCTGGAAACCTACGAAACCGAGGAGGGAAGTCTGTACATATTCTGCTCTTCTCCGGTTCAATTTAAGTAAGATGGCATAAACTGTTCCTAAATTAATAAATAAACCCATAGAGAATGTATTTTTGCGAGAAAAATGGGAAGAAAAGGCGTCTATCTTTGCAAGATATGCAGCTCAGCATGTTCTGCTGTGGTTGTGTGTGTGTACGTACAGCGTAGAGTTGCACTGCGCCTGTTGCACAGCTACCTGATAGAACCAAATCACTTCCTGTATGATAACCCCTTCATAAAAGATATACAAGAAATTTACTCCGGATAATCAAGAAATTTCCCTTATAAACTTTCTGCGACCTGTGTCTAGTGCGTGTACACAACAGCACATGTGAGGTTCTGTAGAGTCTGTAGTAAAGTAGCGGAATACAGAAAGAAAAGCTACGAGCTGCTACGCCAGCAGCTCCTAAAGACTCATATATGCTGTCTGTACACTTGTAGCAGCAGATGATGTGTTAGCAATTCAAGTTCAATATAACAAGCATAACGAGACCCTTGCGTCTTAGCAGAGGACCGGCCGCCGTGAGCAGCAGTAGAGCAAATATACCTTTAAAAAATAAATACCACAAAGGCAGGCCAACTTCATAGAGTCTCCGTGAATCCAAGACAAAGCAGCACAAAGGCCTGGACTGGTGCAGAGTGCAGCCAAGCTGTTCTGAGCTGCACTGTATGTTGCTGCAACTGATGCTATACGGTAGCTCCAGACGGAAATATACCCAAAACATCTTTGGTTGCATCTACAAATAACTCACTGACACTATAGAGAATTGTTCAACACTTAGTTAATATCTCCTTGGCCGGCATGCATGCAAGGAGAGGCACATAAAATTGTAGACAGACCAGGAGGTATTTGCTTCGCACAATCAATCTCAGAAATTCACCCGCCTTTCAATACCCATGCCCTTTAAAGTAATACCTTCTCTTTATGTAGCCTCTCGGCGTCGCTAGGTGTATGTTCAAGATCCCGGTTGCCTTCAGCTTCTTAACGCAGTGTTATTGCTGCATTATCATAAGAAGAGTCTGAGTAATGTAAGCTGCCGCATATAACCTGAAAACATGCAGCATCCATTTATGCTGCTCTAGTAATAATATTTTTAATATAATCTGCATGCCCTAGGCAATCATCAATATGCATACATAATGACGAGTAGAAGTATCATAGTCTATATGAGAAGTATTAATTGTAATTCATCTAGCTTCTTTTTTCTTCTTCTGAAGCATAATCAATCTGCTAATCGCCTGAAATTATCAGCACTGCAATTTACAGCCAATCACCTTCTTCTATATCCTCCCTCTGTTGTTATTGTGCTTTTTTTATACGCTTCTGAGCAACTAAAAGCTGTTCATAGAAGTTGAAAGCTGCAAGTAGATATCGGGGCTGCCTTCTAATGCACAGCCTCGAAGTGCTACACAACGATGTTACAGTTTAAATACAAGTCTTTGAGTGCAGATTAACAGAGTGCTCTGTTCTTCATAAACACACTCCGCGAAACGGTGTATATTGATCCATTTCGTTGAATATATATATATATATATGTCTATATATATATATATACGTCTATATATATATATGTATATATATACATATATATCTGTATATATGTATATATGTACATATATATATATATATGTATATATATATATATATATGTCTATATATATATATATATATGTCTATATATATATATATGTATATATATGTCTATATATATATGTCTATATATATATGTCTATATATATATATATGTCTATATAATATATATATATATATATGTACATATATATACATATATATACATATAATTGATGCTTTCAGTTTGATCTTCTTTATTCTTATCAGTCTTCGTGCGCCTGCAAATGTACCGGCAATGTTGAGTAAAGAGAGTATATTTGCAGCAAAAGAAATGCTCCCCTAGGTGGTTCTTTATAGCTTTCTGAGTGCAGCCTCCTCCGATTGTTGTCAGCTCTCTGTCTTTATTATATTTACTTTTGCGGGACTATCATGCATCTCTTTGTCAGTCTATCGATAGGTTTAGTCTCAGAGTTATTTTCAAGTCTGTTTCATTTCTTCTCAGCTACGTAGGGTCATAGAAAGGGTAATTAGATGAGTAAGTACAGATAATAATATAGGCGAGCTTAACAATTTTTAGTTTTGTTTATTTCTTCTTCCCTGCCTATCATGGGGTGTATTGACATTAGAATGCAGCATCTGCTGTCTGAGCTCTGAACCAGGGGTTATACAAACTCTGCATGCATATTAATAGATATTCTTTTTATTAATTAGGGATATCTTCAGGTGTATATCTACATGTTTAAATGTGCTTAATTCTTTTATAGCCTCTTCTTTCCTTCGGCGGCCTTTATTAATTATACATCTCAGCGGATGTTCGACAGCTTGAAAAGAGAGGATATGCTGCAGAGAACTAAAACCCTTATTTATTATATGCATTCATCATTGCCTCGCCTTACTTTCTAATAAAGATAATGCATATGCTAAAGAGTTTAGCTAAAGAGTTAGATGTATATCCGCAATGCATATTATATATCCGTGACAGACAAAGACAGAGACACGTTGCTTGAATTGTTTAAACGATGAGGCATTTGAC
>NW_013549125.1:0-6420 GCF_000499425.1 Eimeria acervulina | reverse complement strand
AAACATGTAGCTGTGACGAGAGACGGAAGCTGGATCATAGGTAAACCCTAAACCCTAAACCCTAGCGCAGCTCAAGCAACCTCACAATCATCTGGGACTCCGTGTAAACCCTAAACTCTAAACCCTAAACCCTAAACCCTGAACTCGCTTGTCTTATACGAGGGCTTCAGGTTGTTTCGCTACATGTTAAATCATGCGCTGTGCTTGCTTCTGCTGCTGCTGCTGCTGCTGCTGCTGCTGCTGCATTTGCTGCTGCTGCTGCTCCTGCTGTCGTTCGATGTGCTACTTCGTTTGTTGCTGCTGCTGCATTTGTTGCTGCTGCTGCATTTGTTGTTGCTGTTGCTGCTGCTGCTGCTTGTGTTATTTTTACGGTGCTTCTTCTGCTGCTGATTCTCTGCATGTGCTGCTGCTGCTGCTGCTGCTGCATTTGCTTCTGCTGCTGCATATGTTGCTGCTGCTGCTGCTGCTGCGTTTGTTGCTGCTGCAGCAACTTGCTCTCGATATTTGCTGCTGTATCCAGTGCGTTTAGAGGGCAGCAGCAAAACAGGGTTTACATCCCCGTTAGGCGGCTTAAAACCTAAACCCTTGCTGCTGCAGCTACAGATAAAAGATATAACTTTGTTTGATTTACAGTGCTGCGATTTTAAAGCTGCTGTCTTTGATAAAGATGAAAAACATATCGTCACCAGCACCAACAACCTCGTCATCATCTGGGACTTCGTGTAAACCCTAAACCCTAAACCCTAAACCCTAAAACCCTAACTAAACCCTAAACGCTAAAACCCTAAAGCCTAAACCCTAAAGCCTAAACCCTAAAGCCTAAACCCTAACTAAACCATAAACCAGCACTAACAACCTCGTCATCATCTGGGACTTCGTGTAAACCCTAAACCCTAAACCCTAACTAAACCCTAGAGCAGCACAAGCAATATCGTTATTATCTGAGACTTTATGTAAACCCTAAACCCTAAACCCTGAAGCAGCACAAACAGCCTTGTCTCGTGTAAACCCTAAACCCTAACCCTTTCGAATTAGGGTTTGAATCTCAAGAGAGGGATAAATCACAAATCCTGATGGTAAGGGTTTAGGGTTTAGGGTTTAGGGTTTAGGGTTTAGGGTTTATGTTTAGGGCGGTTAAGAACGGCAAGACAGACGCCTATCAGATTAGGCGTATAAGTGATTATATTAAAGACATTGCTTTCTTGCATATGAAAGATAAAGAAGCAGTACTCATGGTGAGGGTTTAGGGTTTAGGGTTTAAGTCCTAGGGTTTAGGGTTTGGGGTGTATGTGCTGATTGGGAGGGGTTTAGGGTTTAGGGTTTGGGGTGTGTATCCTGATGGTGAGGGTTTAGGGTTTATGGTTTGGGGTGTATGTGCTCATGATGAGGGTTTAGGGTTTAGGGTTTAGGGTGTGGGGTGTATATGCAGGTTACTCCTTCTTCAGTTACAACGCGAGGAGTTCGCCGGGCCTATCAAGACTGTGAATCACCAGAAGAAGCATAAAGCAGCAGCAGCAGCTGCTGCTGCTGCTGCTGCTACTGCAGCAAGCAGCAGCTGCTGCTGCTGCTACTGGTGCAGCAGCTGCAGCGGCAGCTACTGTTGCAGCGGCAGCAGTAGCAGCAGCAGCAGCTGCTGCAGGTGCTACTGTAGCTGTTTTTGTTGCAGGAACTGCTGCTACAGCTGCAGCAGCACCAGCAGCTACAGCTGCAGCAGCACCAGCAGCTACAGCTGCAGCAGCAGCAGCAGCTGCTGCTGCTGCAGTGTTGGTCAGTTGGCTTCAGCTGCATCATTCGCTCTTTCTCTCTTTCTTGTAGGGTTTAGGGTTTAGGGTTTAGGGTTTAGGGTTATGTTCCGCCCCAACTTCGAGCCCCGTAAATTTTTTGTGAATACTTTGCCTCCCTCTAGTTGCTGCTGCTGCAGCAGCAGCAGCAGCTGCTGCTGCTGCTGCTGCTGCTGCTGTTGCTGGTACTGCTGTTGCTGGTACTGCTGTTGCTGCTACTGCTGGTGCTGCTGCTTTCATTTGGGGTGTATGCACACCCCTTGTATTTATCTCTTCTATATCTGCCTGTCTCTTCAGCCTCCTCCTAAACCCTAAACCCTAAAAGAGTCTAAACCCTAAACCCTAGAAGAACCTAAACCCTAAACCCTAAACCCTTCAGGAGAAGCAGCAGATTAGTGAAATTAGCTCGGGTGTATCTTCAATTCAGAAAAAACAAAATTAGGGTTTAGGGTTTAGGGTTTTACATGGCTGCAGCGGTTGCGAGACAAACGGCTCCTGCTAGCAGGACAGCAAACGACTGCAGCACTTTCGGATCAAGCAGCAGCAGCAGCTGCTGCAGCAGCTGCTGCTGCTCCTCCTGCTGCTGCTGCTGCTGCTGATGCGGCTGTATAACCGAGTGGAGTAGGGGGTAAACCCTGAGAGGCGCTGACTGCCACAGCAGCAGCGGCTCCTGCTGCAGCTGCTGCTGCTGCTGCTGCAGCATGAGTTGCTGCAGCAACAGCTCTTGCTGCTGCTGCTTTTGCTTTTGCTGCTGCTGCATGCCTCCTATCCTTTTTGCTGCCTCTCCCTCACCACCACCACCAGCAGCAGCAACATCAGCATCAGCATCAGCAGCAGCAGCAGCAGCAGCAGGGACTGTCTGAGCTGAGGGATAAGAGAAGCTAAAGTGCTGCGGCGTGTCTCTGCTAGAAAAGAAGAATGAAAGAGGTTTACTTGTTAATGAAGACCCTTTAATATTATTTGCTGCTTCTTCTACACCCATTGAAGACATTAAAAATGAGTAATCAAAGCTATCAAACAAATCTATAAACGCTGGCAGCAGACGCCCCACACCTAACCTGCTGCTGCTGCTGCTGCTGCTGCTGCTGCGGTTGCTGCGGCGGCGGTGGCGGCGAGGACGCCTCCTGCTGCTGCTGCTGCTGTTGCTGCTGCTGGTGATAGCAGTATGTAATTCATTTCGCTCTGTTTCCTGCTGCTGCTGCAGCATCTGCATAGGTTGCTGCTGCTGCTCTTGCTCAGCAGCAGCAGCAGCAGCAGCAACAGCAGCAAGATCGGAGTTAGCTGCTTGATTAAAGAAGTTAATTACTGAGTAACTCCAACGGTCTATTAATGCAACACCTAAAAAAGAATCGGTAAGAAATGAGTAACTGCTTTGGCCTTTTAATGAAGAAGATATCCTTAAAACTTGCGGTGTATGCACAGCTTGAAGAAGAGTAGCAGCCTGACATGTTTCTGCTATTAGAAGCATATTATAAAAGCGTTTAAGCTGCTGCATTTGCTGCACTGCAGCAGCAAGCTGCTGCTGCAGCAGCAAATCCCAGTCTTTAAACTTTAAGAACTCATCGCCGCCGTGTCCCGCAACAAATACAACGACGTTACTTGCTGCATTTGTTTTTAAGCGTTTATTTTCGGGTGTATAGGCAGCATGTATACCGAGTAAAACTTTTATTAAACTCAATGCTGAGACCTCTTCACCTATATAATCTATGCTTACACCTGACCAGCCTAAGCTTCCGATGCTGCATCCTGATAATAATTCGCCTTCATCTTCTGTCTTCTGCTGCTGCTGCATTTGCTGCTGCTGCTGCTGCTGCTTCATTTGCTGCTGGAGTTTAAATGCACATATATCATGACCACCGAAGAGATTTTGTTCTTTATTGAGGTGCCTATACACCCCAGCAGGAAGAGGGTTTTTAGAGCTGCAGGGGCCGTCATCTGCAGCAATCATCAAAATAATATTATCATCAGATAAACCCTGCTGTTTTAAGGTCGTATAAAAAGAAAGTGCATTTGAGGTGTGCCGATAGTTTAACCAGTGTGACGATGAAGAAACAACAACAGCAAAACGGTTCTTTGCTGCTGTTCCTTTAAAAAAATCTTCTAGCAGCAGCTCATGCTGCTGCTGCTGCTGCTGCTGCTGCTGCTGTTGTTGCTGTTGTTGATGCTGGTGCTGCTGCTGTTGGTGTTGTTCTTGCTGCTCTTGTTCTGGCTGTGTACGTTCATCTTGAAGATACTGCTGCTGCTTATCAACGTGGTGCTGCTGCTGTTGCTGCTGCTGCTGCTGCTGCTGCTGCTGCTGCTGCGGGTGCGGGGCCCATGCTGCAGCAACTTCAGCAGCACATGGGCGATATAGAGCTGACAGCAGCAGCAGCAGCAGCAGCAGCAGATGCTGCTGCTGCTTGTGCTGCTGCTGCTGCTGCCGCATGGCTGGCTGCAGCTCGCTGCTTTATTATATTTGAACTGTATGTACACCTGAAGAGTTAAACCCCTATAATCTGTGTAGAGGCAAAGCGAAAAGAAATAAAATAATAAATTAATTTAATAAACAAAAGACAGAAAAAGACAAAAGAGATGCCCGACAGTATCCAGCGTTTCGGCTGCGCCTGCTGCTGCTGCTGCTCTTGCTGCTGCTGCTGCTCTTGCTGCTGCTGCTGCTGCTGCAGGTGTATATCAACAGCAGCAGCAACAGCAAGAGCAGCAGTATTAACAAGAAAGAAAGGAGATTGTATGAATAATAAGCAGCAAATATATTAAATTAAAAAACAATAAAATAAATAATTTAAGTAAATAAATAAGTAAATAGATAGTAGCAGCAACAGCACATGCATGCATAATGTTTGCTGTTTATCTTTGTGTACATATATATTAATATTATTAATTAACTTCTTTTAAATATAAAACGCATTTAATTTAATTGTTATTTTATTTAATTGCTTAGTTATAAACATCAACAGCTGCCGATACACCTAAAAACTTCTCTGGTGTATACGCAGCTCCGAGAAGATGAAAATGCATGCATAGCTTCATCAAACTTCTTTTTTTAATATTTTTTAGATCATTAACCCAATTCTATATTCATCAGCTAGCTGCAGCTAGCTACAGCTACTAGCAGCTATGGGCAGCTAGCTCCTAGTAGCTATAGCCAGCTGCAGCCAGCTTCTAGTAGGTGTAGCTAGCTGCTAGTACGTGCAGCTAGCTGCTAGTAGCTGTAGCCAGCTGCGGCTAGCTGCTAGTAGCTGTAGCTAGCTGCGGCTAGCTGCTAGTAGCTGTAGCTAGTTGCAGCTAGCTACTCTGTTGAATTGTCTAGCTCAGGTGTACCTGCAGCTCTTTCGGTGTCTCTGGATAAACTCCCCAGTGGCTAGCTAGCTAGCTAGCTAGCTACCTAACTACCTAACTAGCTAGCTACAGCTAGCTGTAGCTGTAATAGGTTGCAGCAGGAGCAGCAGCTGATGCTGCATTGAGGCTGCAGACCATGCACTAGCTCTACGCTAGCTGCTGCTACTTGCTGCTGCTGCTGCTGCTGCTACATTTGCTGCTGCTGCTTCACTTGCTGCTGTTATTACTGGCTATTAACGCGATGACTATGATAGCACAGCAAACTCAAGAAGAAATAAATTAAATTAAAAGGGAGCAGCAAAAGACAACGTGTGCGTACACCCGAAGAGTCTGCTGCTGCTGCAATTAGAGAACGAGCCAAGCAAGCTGCTGCTGCTGCAGCTGCTGCTGCAGCTGCTGCTGCAGCAGTCTCTTTCTCTGATGCATGTAAGGCAAACCCCATAGCAGTGTATATATACACCGCAAAAAAGCAAATGCTCCTGCTGCTGCTGCTGCTGCTGCTGACACACACCACTAGCTAGCTAGCTAGCTAGCTAGCTAGCTAGCTAGCTAGCTAGCTAGGGGCTGCTGCTGCTGCTGCTAATGTTTTGCTGCTGCTGCTGAAGCAACGTGCTGCAGCAGCATCTCCCCCCTGCTGTCTTTGCAGCAGCAGCAGCAGAACAAACAAAACAAAATGCAGCAACAGCAGCAGCAGCAAAAACAAAACAAAATGCAGCAGCAAAAGAAGTTGTTAGGTATCGAAATAAATAAATAAATTAATTAATAATAAATAAATAAATAAATAAATAAATAATATATAATAATAATATTTAACATAATAAGAAGTAATGCTGAATATTATTATTATTATTATTTATATAATATAAATTGTATATAATATATAATATATATAATATAAATATATATATAAATATATAAATAAATAAATATATATATTATATATTATATATTATATACATCTTCTCATTATCATTGTTTATTTTATTTGTGTTTATTTATTTTATTCAGCTGTCTTTGTTTATTTTATTTTATTAATTTATTTTATTAATTTATTTTATTTATTTTGTTTGCTCTCTCTCTTTGCTCTTCTTCTCTGTCTCTTTATTATATATTTAATTATATATTTATATATTCAAGTATATATTTATATATTTAACTATATATATATTATATATATACATATACATATGTATATTTATTATATATATACATATACATATGTATATATATTATATATATACATATACATATAAATATATATATATATACATATATATACAATTATGTATATATAATATATATA
>NW_013549126.1:0-2500 GCF_000499425.1 Eimeria acervulina | reverse complement strand
CGCCCCAGCAGCATATAACTCTACAAAGCCCCAGCTGCTGACTACGCTGTGAGACACAGGCCTGCAGCGGCAACGCATGCAGCAGCAGCAGCAGCAGCAGCAACGCATGCAGTAGCAGCAGCAGCAAATGCAGTACACATAGAGCTGCTGGCCTGCGCCCCCTGCCCAAACCCTCAACCCCAAACCCTAAACCCCAAACCCTAAACCCTAAACCCTAAACCCCAAACCCCAGCCCGTACACTCCCCACCCCCGAATCCCTAAACCTTGAACCCTAAACCTTGAACCCTAAACCCTAAGCCCTAAACCCTAAACCCTAAACCCCAGCCCGTACACTCCCCACCCCCGAATCCCTAAACCTTAAACCCTAAACCCTAAACCCTAAACCCTAGACCGTACACTCCCCACCCCCGAATCCCTAAACCCTAAACCCTAAACCCTAAACCCTAAACCCTAAACCCTAGACCGTGTACGGACAGACCGTGTACGGACAGGTTGGATCCAAAGGAGAGGAAGTTGAGGTGGTTGCACGACCGCAAGAAGAAGATGCTTCTGTCGATGCCTCCGTAGGTGCGCAGACCCAAAGACGCAGCATGAAAGCCCAGGCAATATAACATGTAGTGCAGACACAGCCAAATTGCTGCAGCAGCAAAGGCAGCAGCAGCAGCAAAGGCAGCAGTAAATATAACATGCATGGAGTGCAGACACAACCAAACTGCTGCACCAGCAAATGCAGCAGCAAACACAGCAGCAAATACACAAGCACATGCAGCAGTAAATCCGGTAGCATCAGCAGAGGAAGCAAATGCAGCAGCAGCAGCAGCAGCAGAAGCAGCAGCCAACGAGACGAAGACACACGAAACATATTCATAAACCAGCAGTAAAATTAACGCCAAGAGGCTCTAAACGGATCTTGCTGCTACTCCCGCAGCAGCAACAGCAGCAAAACCAGCAGCAGCAGCAGCAACAGCAGCAGCAGCAGCAGCAACAGCAGCAGCAACGGCAAAAAGACCACTTAGTGGGCTGACAATTCCAGCAGACGAAGGACTCGCTGCACCTCGGCCTTGCGATATCTGCAGCAGCAGCAGCAACAGCAGCAAAAAGTAGCAGAAAGTATAACAAGAGAATAACAGCTTCCTGAAACAATCCGCAGCAGCAGCAGCAGAGCAGCAGCTGCAGCAGAGCAGCAGCTGCAGCAGCAGCAGCGCTTACCGGAAGTTCCCTCTAGCTGCAGCGAGAGCGGAGCGGGAGACGTCTCCAGAGACAGCTAAAAATAGCAGCAGCAGCAGCAACAACAGCAGCAACAGCAGCAGCACTTTCAAAGGAAAGGCATAGCACCGGCTTAGTCGGAAACAGCAGCAGCAGCTGCTGCTGTTTCTTGGCTGCTGCTGCGTGTGCAGCAGCAGCAGCTCTTATTCGTCCATCGCTGCTGCTGCCACCTTGTTACCTTGGTGTCATTGCTGCTGCTGCTGCTGCTGCTGCTGAAGCTGCTGCTGCTGCTGCTTACTGGCTTAGAAGGTGTAGAGGCGCCGTCGAGGTGCCCATACACCGCGTGAACATCAAAGGAGGGGATCCTCGCGCCACCGCTGGAAATGCTGCTGCTGCTGCTGCTGCTGCTGCTGAGTCTGTGGGGCGCCCCATCAGCAGCAGCAACAGCAACGCGAAGCACCGGCAGCGGCAGCCGCACAGATAAGAAAATAAATTGAAGCCCCAGCAGCACAAAGAGGAGACGATGGGTGTAAAGGCTGGACCCGTGGCAGGACTCAAAATAAGCACTTGCTGCAGCAGCAGCAGCAGCAACAGCAACAGCAGCAGCAGCAACAGCAGCAGCAGCAGCAAACGGTGCATTTCTTGCAGTGTCCCTGTAGTATAGGCCCCTCTGAGTGTCTCTTCTGTTTCTTGCGGAGCCGATGCTATCTCTGTTTGTTTGTTTGTTTGTTTGTTTGTTTGCTGCTTTGTCTCTGCTTCCTAATATGCTTCGTTGCTGTCTCCGTCTCTGCAGCTGTCTCTTCCTCTTCTTACTTCTGTCCCTGTCTCTATCTCTGTCTGTCTCTGTCTCTATCTCTGTCTGTCTCTGTCTCTATCTCTATCTGTCTCTATATCTCTCTCTGTCTGTCTCTGTCTCTATCTCTGTCTGTCGCTGTCTCTCTTTCTTTATCTGTCTCTCTCCGTCTGTCTCTATATACATCCCTCTCTGTCTCTGTCTCTGTCTCTGTCTCTGTCTCTGTCTCTGTCTCCTCTCTGTCTCTGTCTCTGTCTCTGTCTCCTCTCTGTCTCTGTCTCTGTCTCTGTCTCTTTGTTTATCTGTCAGTGTTTGTCTCCCTTGCTGTCTCCTTCTCTCTGTCTCTGTCTCTGTCTCTGTCTCCTCTCCGTCTCTATATCTCTATCCATCTGTCTCTGTCTCTTTATCTGTCTTTGTCTCTCTTGCTGTCTCCTTCTCTGTCTCTGTCTCTGTGTTTGTTCACGTTGTCTGTTCCGTGTCCTTTATTTATTTATTTATTT
>NW_013549127.1:0-6424 GCF_000499425.1 Eimeria acervulina | reverse complement strand
TATACATATAGGCGCCTTCTATAGGGGCCCCCTAGGGGGCCCCTTCTACAGGGGCCTCCCAGACGCCCATTACTACGTAAGGGGCCTCTTCTATAGGGGCCCCCTAGGGGCCCCTTAATGGACATTATTGGGCCTATTCTATAGGGGGCCCCCAGGGGCTGTTATATGAGGGGCCCCTTCTATAGGGATTCCCTTGGGGCCCCTTATTATATGAGTGTACCCTTCCTTTGGGGGGCCCCTAGAAACCCCTTATCATATAAGAGGCCCCTTCTATAGGGGGCCCCTTCTATAGGGGGCCCTTAAAGACATTTCTATAGGAGCTCTTTAGGAAACCCTTTAATACGGGGCCCTTCGTTAGGGCCCCCCTTGGGGCCCCCTGACTATGGGTGGCTTTGATTTGTTATTTTTGTTTTGTAATTATTTTAACTCCTACTTCTCTTTATGCGGGTCTTTTCATAGATTATGCATGCATCAAGGTTCTCGCTATCAAAGGCAAAGAGCCGCTGCTGCAGCACTGCTGCCAGCTGCTGCTGCTTCGGCAGCTGCTGCTGCTGCAGCTTCTGCTTCTGCAACTGCTAGTTCTGCTTCTGCAGCTGCTGCTTATGCTGCTGCTTTTGCAGCAGCTGCAGCTGCTGCTTGTGCAGTTGCTGCTTAGGCAGTAGCAGCAGCAGCAGCTGCTGTTGCTGCTGCTTTTGCTGCTTCTGCAGCTGCTTATAAAGATGTTAAGAAGAATCTGTTGGGGCCCCGAAGGGCCCCTCACGGCTTGAGGCTGCCTGCCATAGCAGCAGATATTTTTGCTGCTGCTGCTTTTGCTGCTTCTGCTGCTGCTATTACACTTGCCGGCAGCCGTGGCTGCTGCTGTTGCTGCTGCTGCTGCTGGCTCATCACAGATGCCTCGACTTGTGCTGCTGCTGCTGCTGCTTGCTGTCTCGCGGCTTCTGCTGCTGCATCTCCCTTTCTGCGTGCAGCTAGTGCTGCAGCAGCGAGAGCAGCAGCAGCCGCCGCCGCCGCAGCAGCAGCAGGTGACATAGAGGGGCGTCCTGAAGCTGCTGCTGCTCCTCCATGGGGCTGTCCACTTGCTGCTGCTGCTGCTGCCGCTGTTTCCTGCTGCTGCATTCGAACAGCAGCGCCCGAGCTGCTGCTGCCTGTCGCTGGGGGAGGCCCAGGAGGGGGTGGTGGGGGTACACCACCTGATGCAGGGCCCCCCCATCCGCTGCTGCTGCTGCTGCTGCTGCTGCTGATCGCTGGTGCTGCTTCTCGTGCTATTTGCTGCTGCAGGCTGCTGCTCGCTCCATCTGGTGGCAGCACTGGGGGAGGGGGCCTCGGGGGCCTCAGGATTTGGGGGCCCCCCATATGTGATGGAGACCCTAGGGCACTCCTCATCCCTGCTTGCTGCTGCTGCTGCTGCTGCTGCAGCGGGGAGAGGTGCTGCATGGGCATGTGGTGCTGCTGCTGATGAGGAGGCAGTGGAGGCTGTGGGGGCAGCGGTGGCTGCGGCGGCTGCTGGTGCTGCTGCCGCTGCTGCTGCTGCAGCATATGCGGATGCTGGTGGGGAGGCTGAGGAGGCTGAGGCAGTTGATGATGGTGCTGCTGCTGCTGCTGCTGCTGCATGTGGATGGCCGGAGGAGTTAACACTGTAACACCTCCTAGAGGTGGGGGTGGTTGTTTAGCATTTGCTTCTTGAGTTTCAAGCTGCTGCTGCTGCTGTTGCTGCTGCTGTTCGCTTCCATGCGTAGGGGGCCCCATAGGTGGGGGGCCCCCCATATAATAAGGGTGGGGCCCCTCCATACTGGCCATGGGGGCCCCCCCCCCATAGCCAGCACCAGGGTACGGGGGGCCCCCCATAAAGAAGCCTCCACCTGGCTGCATCATGGGGGCCCCCTGAACCATCATGGGGGCCCCAGGGGGCCCCATAGGGGGCCCCATTGTATGAGGCATGCCTGTCATAGGGAAGTAAGGGGGCCCCCCCCCAACCATACACATACCTAGGGGTGCTGAACCCCAAGGACTGCTGCCGTGGGGGGCCCCCCAAGGCGATCCTGCTGCTGCTGCTGCTGCTGCTGCTGCTGCAACAGGGGAAGCACCAGGCGCTGCTGCAGCTCCAGGGGCAGCACCACCCCCTTGTTGCTGCTGCTGCAGCTTCTTCTGCTGTGCTGCAGCGTAAGCTGCAGCAGCTGCCTCGATGCTGTCGGGGGGAGGAGCCGCTTCCTCAGCTGTGGCGTTGCTGTCAGCAGCAGCAGCAGCTGCTGTAGCAGGCTGCTCTCCTGCAGCAGCTGCAGCGGTGTCTCCTTGGCTGCTGCTGCTGCTGGGTGCATGCGGTATACCGGCGTCTTTGGGGGGAGCGGGCGGCGGTGCTGCAGCAGCAGCAACCCCACCTGCTGCTGCTGCAGGCGCCTTCCCTTCTTGCTGCTCGCTTCTCTGAGCAGCAGCAGCATTTGCTGCTAGGTGCGGTGGCGGTGGAGAGAGACCTGCTGCTCCTGATGCTGCTGCTGCTGGGGAAGCAGGTGCTGCGGCTTCTGTTGCATCTCCTGCTGCTGTTGTTGTTGCTGCTGCTGCTGCTGCAGGGTCTGCGTTGTTGCTGGATGGAGGAGCGAGTATGAGAGGTTCTCCCGGTGCTGCTGCAGCAGCATTTGCTGCTGCAGCAGGGCTGCCTAAAGGAAGAGGTGCAGGTCTTCCTGCTGGCGCCGTGATGATAAGAGGGGGCCCCCTGGGGGCCCCCACGAAGGGCCCCATAGGGAAGAAAGGTGAAGGATATCCTATGACTGGAGCTCCTGGTGCTGCTGCTGCTGCTGCTGCTGCTGGTGGAGGGGGCCCCCCAGGCAGCAGCACTCTCGGTCTCGGTAGAGCAGCAGCAGGAGCAGCAAGTAATGGGCCCCCAGGAATAAGTGGAGGCGCAGCAGCAGCAGCAGCTGCTGCAGCAGCAGCAGGGCCTGCTGCTGCAGCCACAGCTGCAGCAGCAGCAGCAGCAGGAGGTGGAGCCCCTGCTGCTGCTGCTACTGCTGCTGCTGCTGGAGCTCTATGCTCCTCAAAATGACAGAATGTACAGGAGAGACTATCTTTCGGACAAGAGCCGACAAGAAAGAGAGAGCAAGGTCTGCATACACCTCGTGAATGTAAAACATAAGAAAAATGTCTCTGCTTATCTGTTTTATCTGCATGCGATGCATGATGACAGTAATTGCATGCATCTCCGAGACACCCGGGCTCTCCGCTATGAATAGGTGCACACGGTAGACATAAGTTTTGCTGATGCAGCAGCAGCATGAAGTACTTCGGGCTGCTCTTGCTGCGATGCTCTTCATTGTGGCAGCATCCGCAAAACTCGCGGGCCCCACACCCTAACGAAGAAGAAAAATAAGACAAGCAAGGCCGGCAGCTACCCTTTGCATGCAAACTCGCAACTTGTTCTTGTATTGCTTCCGCTTCCTTCTGCATCGCTTGTTGCTGCACATACACCCCAAATATATATATATATATATACATATATAAATATATATATATATATATTTATATATATACTACGAATAAATACAATCAATAACAAATAGGAATACATACAAGATATACACACAATGCTTACAAAACAAACAGCAGCAGCAGCAGCAGCAGCAGCAACACCGCCTGCAGCAGCAAGGACAATACCAGCAGCAGCAAGAACAACACCAACAGCAGCAACAACAGCAGCAACAACAACACAAGCAGCAACAACAACAGTTGCAACAACAACAGCAGCAGCAGCAGCAACAACAGCAGCAGCAGCAGCAGCAACAGCAACAGCAACAACAGCAGCAGCAGGAGTGTGAGCGTACGATTTCAGGAGTAAGATGTGAGGAGTGGTGACACTGGAGACAGTTTTGTTCGGGGAGACACCTCTTGCCTGCTGTAAGCGAGCGACAAGCAGTGCAGAGCCCCCTTTCATGCTTCTTCTGCATCCATCGGTGCGCTTCTGCTATGTGAGGATTAATGAATACTATTTCCTGCGGTGTACAGGCAGGTACACAAAGAACAAACAAACAAGATGATATATATTATATATAATATATATATTATATATATATATATAAATATAACCATTCAATATTTGCTGCTAATCACAGCTTCTATTGCTTTCTTTGTCTCCTTTCTAAGAGGAGACATCTCAACTTATTAATATACAAAAGCATATATATATATATGTATATATAACATATATACATATATATATATGTATATATATCGCTGTCTGTCTCTGTCTCTGTCGCTGTCTCTGTCTCTTTGTGTCTCTGTTGTGTCTACAACTTTCTTCGTGTCTCCTTTCCTGTCTCTGTCTGTCTCTTCCTTTGTCTGTCTGTCTCCTCCCCTTTCATTTGTCTCTTTGATTTTATTTATCTTCTTTACTTTCTCTGTGCAGCTCTGTCTCTTTATCTGTCTCCTCCTGTCTGTCTCTTTGATTTTATTTGTCTCCTCTACTTCGTCTCTCTCTCTCTCTCTCTCTCTCTACTTTAGCTGTCTCTCTTTGTCTGTCTCTATTTATTTTATTTGTCTCCTCTTCTCTGCCTGTCTCTCTTTATTTTGTCTCTCTTTGTCTGTCTCTATTTATTTTATTTGTCTCTCTTTGTCTCTCTCTCTCTATTTTATTTGTCTCCTCTCCTCTGTCTGTCTCTATACTTATTTTATCTGTCTCTCTTTGTCTGTCTCTATACTTATTTTATTTGTCTCTCTTTGTCTGTCTTTGTTTATTTATTTACTCTTACCCCTTCTTCGCCTACAAGACCCAGTCGCGGTTTCTCTCCTATTAGCGGTGCGCTATTTTTGCTTGCGTCTCCTTCTCCTTCTCCTGTCTCCTCAGAAGGCAGCAAGTCTAAAGGCTGCAGCAGCAGCAGCAGCAAACAACAGCAGCAGCAGCAGCAGCAAGCAGCAGCAGCAAGCAGCAGCAGCAAGCAGCAGCAGCAAGCAGCAGCAGCAATTCGGAGAAGCATTATTAATAACAATCTCTTCTGTCTCCTTCTATCTCTTTTTATTTTCTCTACTCCTATACACTCAACTCCACCTCCTCATTAGCTAGCTAGCTAGCTAGCTAGCTACCTAGCTAGTCCGCCAGGTAGCTACCTATCTAGCTAGCTGTCTACCTAGCTAGCTAGCTAGCTAGCTACATAGCTACCTGACGAACTAGCTGGGTAGCTAGCTAGCTAGCTAGCTAGATAGCTACCTGACAAACTAGCTAGCTAGCTAGCTAGCTAGCAATAAAGTTGTATGTATGAATGACTAGTCTTACGAGCGGAGTATTAATAGAGCGAGGCATGTGGGGCCTGTGGTCTTCATGATGACACTGGAGACAAATTAAGTTTTTTGCTGCTGCTTTGCATACTCCGTCAGCAGCAAAGAAAGGCTTACAGGGCTGGCACCAGCCCTTGCGGTGTCTCTCGAGGGCATACTGCAGCTGCTGCTCCCGGCTGTCTTGCTTCTTACCCTATTCATACACATACGCAAACACATACTGCTGCTGCTGCTGCTGTTGCTGCTGTTGTGGCTCTTGCTGGGGTGCTTTCCTGCTGCTAATCCTGCTAATCCTGCTGCTGTAGAGGCTGAGCTTCGGAGGGCCCCACAGCAACAGCAGCAGCAACAAGAAGAGCAGCAACAGCAGCAAAAGGAAGCACCATCAGCAGCAGCAACCGCAGCAGCACCATCAGCAAATGACACTGCACCAACAGCAGCAGCAGCAACAGCAGAAACAGCAGCAAACAGCAGAAACAGCAGCAAACAGCAGAAACAGCAGCAGCAGCAACAGCAGCAAGATCAGGCGTAGTTTACCTTATCTTTTTTGTTTTGATTTTGTTTTTGAGTAGAAGTCTGCTCTGCATGCGTTGGGTGGTGACAGAAGGCGCAGTCTGTCTCTTTGCTGCAGCAGCCGCTGATATGGTCGGTGCAAGGGAGACAAGTACCTGCTTCATGCTGTCTTGCTACTTGCTGCTGCAGACTCAACGTCTCTCCTGCTGCTGCTGCTGCTGCTGATGGTGCTGGTCCTGCTGCTGCTGCTGCTGCTGCTTCTTCTTCTTCGCGTTTGGTGTCCCTCTCCTGCTCTTGGGAATCACCAGATGCAGCAGCAGCAGCATCAGCAGCAGCAGCAGCCTGCTGCTGTTCTTGCGGCTGCGAAGCAGAAACAACGCTGGGGCTGTTTTCACCCTCCGCTGCTGCTGCTGTTGTTGCTGCTGCTGCTGGCTCCTCCTCACGAGCCGTGCCTGTCTCCTTTGCTGCTGCAGCTGCAGTAGGGCTCGGTTCCGGGTCTTCTGCTGACACCTGCAGCAGCGACAGCAACAGCAACAGCAGCAACAGCAGCAAATAGACAAAGAGAAGCAGAAAAAAAGAAATAATTTATTTTTAGAGACAGTTAATAGAAAGGAGACAGTTAATAGAAAGGAGACAGTTAATAGAAAGGAGACAGTTT
>NW_013549128.1:0-6646 GCF_000499425.1 Eimeria acervulina | reverse complement strand
GGGGGGGTTGGGGGGGGGAGGGAGTGGGAATAATAATAATAGCCATTGTGATAATAATAATAATAATAATAGTAATAATAATGGTGATTATTATTATTATTATTATGCAACTATTATTATTGCCATTGTTATTATTATTATTACTATTATTATTATAAGACGGTCCCTACGGGTGAAACACTAGTTCTAATAAAACCAACAGGGCCCCTAAGAGACCCCACCCCCAAACCCTAAACCCTACACCCTTAACCCTAAACCCTAAACCACAGACCCTAAACCCTAAACCCTAAACCCTAGATGTTCACAAGGAGGGTTTTGTTCACTGACCATTGGTCTTCGCCTTGGGAGGCCCAGGCAGCAGTTTGGGGGGCGGGACCCCCGGCAGTTTCCCCTACAAGGTAGCAGACGAACAGAATAAAGCAGCAGCAGCTAAACAAACAAACAAAACAAAAAATAACAACAAACCAAACAAACAACAAGAGCAAAGCGAGGAACAAAACAAAACAAATTAATAAATGCAGAAAATAAACATTATACGCTCCTTGTCACTACCTCAGCCTGTTGTTTTGCCTCTAGAAACCAACAGCAGCAGCAAACTAAACCAATACGCAGCAGCAGTAGCAGCAGCAACAGCAGAAGCGGCAGCAGTAGAAGCAGAATCAACACATGGAATAGCACTGGCGATGCAGCAGCTCATCTATGCGCATGAACCAGCAGCAGCAGCAGCAGTTGCAGGAGCAGCAGCAGTGGAAGCAGCAGCAACAGTAGTAGTAGCAGCAGCAACAATAGTAGTAGTGGTAGCAGCAGTAGCAGTAGCAGTAGTAGTAGTAGTAGTAGCATCAGCACTAGCATCAGCAGCAGCTGCTCCTGCTACTGCCTTCTTTAAGCTGATGGAGGGGAAGCAATGCAGTTGCCTTACAGCTGGTGGTGACGGCTTTTTGGGGGCCCCCGGGGGCCCTTTGGCGGCCGCCCCTGGAGGTCCACCTGGAGGCCCTTTGGCGGCCGCCCCTGGGGGTCCACCTGGAGGCCCTTTGGCGGCCGCCCCTGGGGGACCACCTGGAGGCCCTTTGGCGGCCGTACCTGGGGGACCACCTGGGGGCCCTTTAGGGGGCCCCTCTGAGGCCCCTTTGGGGGCCGCCCCTGGGGGACCTTTGGGTGGGCCCCCTGGGGGCCCTTTCGGGGGCCCTCCCGGGGGCCCCTTGTTCACAGGAGACGACTCTTTAGGAAGGCTGGGAGAGGGTTCACCTTCTGCTGCCTTTGGGGTGGGTTTCGGGGGGCCCCCTTTAGGTGGGAGGGGCCCCTTGCCTCCAGGAGCAGCTGCTGAGGAGGGGGGCCCCTTGGCCCCAGGAGAAGGAGGGAGTTTCGCTGCTGATGGGGGGCCCCCTGCTGCAGGTGAAGATGGTTTTGTTGCTGCAGCAGGAGGGGGTGGAGGCGTCTTCTCCTTGGTAGGCGGAGGTGAGGGCTTGGCTGCTGCTGAGTCCTTAGGAGGCGGTGAGGCTGTGGAGTCCTTAGAGAGGGGAGCTGGGGGTCCCTTCGGCTTGGCAGGTGGGGCCCCGCCCCCCACCGCTCCCTTGGGGGCTCCTGGAGCAGGAGGGAGCTTTGCTTCCTTCGACCCCCCAGGAGAAGGGGGGAGCCCCGCTTTCTCTTTGGGGGCCCCAGCAGCTACAGGGGCACCCAGCGGCTTAGGGGGGCCCCCAGGGGCCCCCAAAGGCGCCTTTGTCGGTGTTGGTGAGCCGCCTGGGGGAGGGGGGCCCTTAGAGGGTACTGCGCAATACACAGGGTGAGACGAGCACACATCAAATTAATGCTTGTTTGTTTGCTTGCCTGCTTGCTTGCTTGCTTTGTTGTTTGTTTGTGTGCATGTTTGCTTGTGCGTTTTTTTGTTTGCTTGTGAGGGAAGTGGAGAAGAGAAGCCTCTCTTTTTGTCTTTATTTCTCCTTATTATTTCGTGAACTGAGACTGTCTTAATATAAATAAAAGAAAAAACAAAGACAGCAGAAACAACTGCGACTACTAGATGCTGCAAAGAGCTGTCTGGCGTAAATACACAAGCCAAACTCTCCCTACCCCTTTTAAAATAAGACAAAATATATTTACCTGCTGCCTCTTTCCCTTCGATGCTCTTCGTTGCATCAGTCGGTGGCGGGGAGGCCTTCTTCAACCCAGGGGGCCCTGGGGGCCCCCCCGCTGGCCCCCCTGGGGGCCCCTTTGGCAACCCCGATGCAGCAGGCCCCTTTGGGGGCCCCCCTGGGGACCCCGTTGGTTTCGCTGCTACGGTTTCTGCCTTTGCTGCTGGTTCTGCTGCTTTTGCTGCTGCTGGTGCTGCTGCTGCTGCTGGTGTTGGTGGCCCTGAGGGTTTGGGGGGAGGAGGAGACAGCGATTTGATTGTAGGTGCAGGAACAGTTCTCCCTACGGGGTGCCCTGTAGGCTTTCCACCTGGGAGCCCCCCACCTGGGGCCCCCAGGGGGCCCCCCTTTTTGGATCCTGCTGGAGCTGATGGGGTTTCTTTCTTAGGCGCAGGGGGCCCTGGGGGTCCCTCCGACTTGGTAGCAGCAGCAGCACCAGCTTCTGCTGCTGGAAGACCAGTGGTCCCTTTGGGTGGTCCTGTTTTTGCAGTTTTCGCGGTTGGGGGCCCCAAGGTCTTTGGAGCTGCTGGAAGGGCCCCCTCCCCTTTACCTGCTGCTGCTGGGGGCCCCTTTTTAGCGAGATCTGCTGGAGGGGCCCCAGCCCCTTTTGCTGCAGTTGCGGGCCCCTTGGATGTCGCTGCGGGTGGGGCTGGCACCCCTTCTGGCGCAGTTGGGTGCCCAAGTGTCTTTACACCTGAAGGAATTTCTTTCTTAGCACTGGGTGGGGCTGAGGTCTTTCCTAAGGCAGGCCCCCCGATTTTGCTACCTGAAGAGACGGGGCCGTCCTTCTTTCCTGGGGGGCCCCCCATGCCTGCTGCTGGTGCTGCTGTTGGTTTTGCTGTTGCTGCTGCTCCTGCTCCTTTTGCTTCTGCTGCTTTCTTGAGAGGAATGCTGCCGGTCTTCTGCACGAAAGGAGTAGAAGGGGGGGGCTCGCTGTGTGCTGCGGGGGGCTTAGAGGCGGGTACAGTCCCCTCTTTTGGGAAGTGTGAGGGACCCCCTTTGTCTGCTGCTGCTGCTTTTTCTGTTGCTGCTGCTGCTGCTGCTGTTGGCAAGCTAGTAAAGGGCTTTCGCAGCCCCGGATCTGCAGTGAGGTCGCCGGCAGAGAGGCGGAAGGAGTCGAAGGAACCGATCCCGATCCCGTTCCCGGTCCCCATCGTGTGCGGTGTCTTCTTAGATGCATACACCTCCTCCCGTATGTCCACTGCAGCGCAGCAGCAATACAAAAAAGTACTGCTTCAGCAAGCACGCAGCAGCAAACACACAACCCTCAGCTGCTGCTTCTGCTGCCTGCTGCTGTTGCAGCTGGCGAAGCAGCTGCAGTTGCTCCCCGATGACTCTTAGCACATCCATACAAAACAAGCCAGCAGCAGCTGCTGCTGCAGCAGCAGAAGCAGCAACTGCAGCAGCTGCTGCTGCAGCATCAGCATCAGTCGTAGCAGCAGCATCCCCCCTTCCTTTTGCAACAGCTACTCGCCCCCCCTCCCCCCGAAGTTCGGTGGTATTGCTTAATAATAATAATAATAAGCCAAGCGATCAACAAAAGGAGAAGAGCGAGGGCAAGGAGAAGCACAAGAACAACAACAAGGACGAGACCAAGAACAAGAACAAAACGAACAAGAACTAGAACAGCAACAAAAAAAGGAACAAGAAGAAGAACAATATAAACGAGTAGAATAAGAAGAAGAATAAGAAGAAAGAAGGCGAATGAGAACAAGAAGAACAAGAATACGAAGAATAAGAATAGAAGGGAGAACAAATATAAGCAAATGGATCTCTGTCTGATGCCTCCTCACTTTCTTTTTGTATTTCCCTTTGCATGCAATTGTCTATTATTTTCTGTGCTGCTTCTGATAAAGAAGGGCGCAGCAAATTAGGGTCCTGGGTCTCTATGGCCCGCAGTTTTAAAGAAGGATGGGCCCCTCTCCAGCGATCAGATGCTGCATGCAGCATCATATACATAAAGAAATACAGTAATAAATAATAGAATATAATTAATTAATTAATGCAGAAACACATATACATCCACATAATAATGATATTCTACTTTGGGGAAGAAACCAGGAATAACGCAAAAGAAGATATTTAGTTATATCAATTCAATCATAAACTTGAGGAAAAACAAACAAATTAAAAGTAATAAGGATGCATAAAGAAACAAATAGACAGAGAAATCAATAAAGAAATAAATACACAAAAAGACAAATTAATAAACAATCATAAACGAAGGCAACAAGCCCAGCAGATATGTACTCCATCATTACATTATATAATATTATTATATACTATTACATTATACAGTATTAATATTATATAATAATACACCCCGCACGTAGATGCAAACAAATGCACGTTATACATAATAATAAACCTAAAGACTACCAAACTCAGAAGCAAACAAACGAATATATCATAGTCAACAAAAATAACAACAACAACTACTACTACTATTACTAGTACTAGTACTACTAGAACAACAAAAGCACCAGCAGCAGCAACAACAACAACTACTACTACTATTGCTACAACTGCTGCTGCTGCTGCTGATGCTCCGCCCTCACAAACGCCGCCCCCATTATCGTGGGGGCCCCCCGGTGAGAGTGAGGGGCCCCCATGGAGGTTCGCTAGGGCTTCCCCCTGGGGGCCTCTGAGGGCCCAACGAATAACCCCCCATCATTTGCTGCTGCACCGTTTTGCTGCTGCAGTTGAGTTGTGTGCTGTGGAGTTCTTAACTTGTTCTCATTTGCATCAGCAGCAACAGCAGCATGAGGATAATCATAATAAGGAGCAGCAGCAGCATGAAGAGCATGCGCAGGAGTGGTGGTGAAGGTGGTGGTGCTGTTTGTTTGTATTTACCTCCTAGAAGAAGCCATTCTCTGTTATAAGTACTAACTGTAAGCCACTGCAGGTCTCGAGGACTTCGCTGCCAAACAAATCTATTTAAAAGCCATGACCGATCATTCGTAGCAACTGACAGCCACCGCAAGTCCAGCGGGCAAAACTCCCACCTGAATGCAACTCATATGAGTACAATACATCACGCTGCGTATGCTGCTGGTGCTCCTTGCGTTGCTGCTGGTTCTGCTGATGCTCCTGGTGTTGCTGCTGCTGCTGCTTTTGCTGCTGCTGGTGCTGCTGTTGTTGCTGTTGTTGCTCCGCGTGCTGCTGCTGTTGCTGCTGCTGCTACTGTGGCTGCTGCTGCTTTGGAGGCACAGGCGGAATAGTAGTAGGCACCAATGTGTAGGAACAGCAGCAGCAGCAGCTAACAGAACTGCTGCTGCTGCTGCTGCCGCTTCTGGGTTGATTCGTTTGCTGTAGCAGGCGTGAGTGCATCAGCTCTGCTGTATTCAACCCTCAACTCTAAACCCTCGACCCTAAACACTAAGGCCTCCTCCCTAGACCCTCGGCGCACCTGTCGCTCATTTGCAGCCACGCGTCGTCCTTGGTCTCCGCTGCCAGCCACCGCAAATCCAGAGAAGCTGCAGCAGCAGAACAACCCAATCCCACCAATAAACACGAATTCCCTCCAAAGTTGCTCAGCCCCTATGGGGCCCCCCAAGAAAAGGGGGCCCCTCAGCAGCAACAGCAAACTGCCGAAGCAAAGAGGTGCAGCAGAAGCTGCAGGAATAGAAGCAGTAACAGCAACAGAAGCAGCAGCACCACTAGAAGCAGCAGCAGCCTCAGTGGAAACAGCAGCAGCAGCAGCAGAGTGAAAGGCGCCTCTTCGCAACAGCAGCACAGTTGCGGGTAGCATGCTAAATAGATAAGCTGCGCTTATGTGATGCTTTTTAATTTAGTGGTATACTATTTAAAATAACTCACTCTCGCCAGTGAAGACATCCGAGGGAGGGGGCTTCCTCTGTGGTGCAGGACAAAGCCATAGACTGCAAGTAGTTATTCGCACTTTCTACGTGGCTAGCTGTTGGCTAGCTAGCTGGCTAGCTAGCTGTTTCCGACTAGCTAGTTGGCTAGATCCGTGTGTCGCTGCTAAGGGAAAAGCACGGCAGACAAGAGCCTTATATATAGAGAGCTAGTCAGGGAGCTTAGGGCTGCATGCAAACTGCAGCAGTTGCATGGAAACAGCAGCAGCTGCATGCAAGCAGCAGCAGCTGCATACAAACAGCAGCAGCAACAAAGGAGGCTCACGGGGCCCTTCGCGGCCGCCAGCCCGCAGTCTCCCGCCTTCCGCTTGAGTATCTCCGTTGCAGCAAATAAACGTCGGTCGTGCTGCATAGACAAAAAAAAGAGACAGCAGAAAAAAGCAAAGGGGGACACAAACTATGACAGCCATATATATATATATATATATACAGAGAGAGAGAGAGGCAGACAGATACATATAGAGACACAGATAGGGAGAGGTAAAGAGAGAGAGAGAGCAAGACCCACAAAGTGGCAGATAGGGAGACTGTGAAGGGGAGAGGCGAAAAAAACACACAGAGAGCAGACAAGACGCTAAGGAAAGAAAGACAAAGCCACAAACACAAGAGGCTGAAGAGGAAGACACAGAGAAGGAGACAGAC
>NW_013549129.1:0-2500 GCF_000499425.1 Eimeria acervulina | reverse complement strand
CTGTCTCAGCAGCCAAAGAAAAAAACATGAACAAATATTCATAAAGGATGATAATAGCTTCCGCTCTTCCCCCGAGAAGCTGTCTGTACAGCGGCTTAAATGCCTGGGGCTTAGATAGAGGAGGCGGCTTGAGCTAAATCTGAATACACCTCCCTAGCCCTAGATTATACAACTGCTTCAAGGGGCCTTCACAAGCAACAGCAAAAAAACAACATTTTGCTGCATGTACAAATACTGCAGACACTTGTTGTACGTTTGTCTGTGTGCAGAGATTGCCTATAAAGACGGAGTTAATATTCATGCATCAATGTCTTATACAGCACACCCCTCGCCCCCAAACAATCTACGTTCTTAGCATTTTCTAAAGGTTACTGCATGCCCTTCTTGAGTTATTCTACCTTCTTTGCTTGTCTGAAGGCTTCTTTATCCTGGGGCTTTCATGCTGCTTTTCTTCTTAGAACTCTTTGTTCGCATGCATGCAGGAGGGGTGTGTTGTTTTGTTAAGTGAATGACTTTCTTTAGTTTGTCTCGCGCACCACCCATGACGTTTATCAACCTCAAAAGCTATTTAAATTGCTCAATCATTTCTACAAACTTCTTCTCCTTTTCTCTCTATCTCTTTAACTTCAAACCCTCGCTCATGCCGTCGAGCAGAACATGCAGGGGGTCCTTCTTATGATGATAAAGTCTTTGTTTTTGTTTTTTCTGCGAGCTTTTTCTAGAGAAGTTGAGATGGGAGGTGTACATACACCCCAATATTAATGCTTTCGTTTCTTGTCAGTACTCTAATGCTTCACCAGACGCCCGCAGTTATCGGCTTATATACACTGCTGCAACCTCCTCCAGCATTACCTCTCTGCTGCTGCGAGCAGCAGCGTCGAGGTATTGTACGAGAAGAAGCCATCAACACAATTCAAACAAACCTAAAAAAACAACATTCATTAGCCTCTGTCCAGACAGCTGACGAAGTGCGCAGTAAAGAAGTCTGGGGGCGTTGGGTAGGGCCTTTGGCTGTTATTATTTGCATGCATTGTCGATATACTGCGACAGTGCGTATGTCATTCTATTAATAATGTTGATGTTCTAATACGGTTTAGACAATAATCAAGGTATATCTTCAAAGTCTTTTCACATATCATCAGCACTGTCATTGCGAGAGGGAGCAACTACACGACAATGAGATCTTGAGGCTTGAAGGCAAGGGTAACAACCTCTGGAGGCTGTATAATATGATGTTATTGCGTTTATTAGAAGGGGTTAGCACCGCTTGTGCGAAGCAATTCTACACGAATATCCTCAGGAAATCCTTTACACAGAGGCGGCCACGAGGAGCTTGCATATGCTGACTGGAGGTAGAGTTGAGCTGCATGCAGCTGTTGTTCGTTGCTAATTGCTACGTCAGCTGTGTATGAAGGCCTATCTGTCTCTATCTATATTCTCCCTTATTCAATTCCTTTTCGCTGGGATATACTCTGCCTTTTCATCGTACTATTAGTAGTTCAGTGCTGCTGTTAACGATAGGTTTATTTGCATATGTTAAGAGACAGGAGACGCCTGTGCTGCTTCGCTGCTTGCAGGGCACCCCCTTTTCCTCTTCTAATCGAGTAGTTAGGAGATCTTACAAACTTTCTCTTAACCTTTTTCTACTTTGTTCAGAGACAGCAGCAGCAGAAGTCGCAGGCGGAGCAGCCTTGGGGACAGACGACACACCGCAAGCAGCAGCAACAGCAACGGCAGCAATGGCAGCAGCGCTGAACTCCGCAGCACCAGCTGCTACTGTACTGCAGCAGCAGCAGCAGCAGCAGCAGCAGCTCCATGTGAAGCAGCTGGTAAGGCTTCTTCTCACTTACTGCTCTTGTACAGGGCGGGGAGCAGCAAGATGCCTCAACGTCCACTGAAAGGCAGTTAGTATAAGGAGACGGATATTAGTAATGACTCCAATAGAAACGGTTTGCTGTTGAATTGCTTAAGCGAACTGTGAGGGGTGGGGAGACAAAGAAAGCCTCAATAGCTGCACTTCTCCAGGTGTATGCATGCTACCCGAAGGCAATAACTCATCTCCGCGAAGAAGAGACAGGAGACAGCTAGGGTCGACGCATGCTGACCTTCATTAGTCTAGGCAACGGGTCTAGATGTAGAGGCTTGTTGTTATGCACCTATAAATAATTGCTTGTTACTATTCACCCATCTCTTCTGGAGAAAGCGGATACTGCAAGAGAGATGACAAGAGTAATGCATGCATGCATGCATGCATGCATGCAGAGCGCAATTCATCGTCTCCTTATTTCTGTGCTTTTAAAAAAGAAGTTGATAAACTCGAGCAAGAAGAATGCAGTAGTTTGAGGAAATGAATGCAAAACATAAACCTCTCCAACAGATAAACAAGAAGATGCTGCGCGACAAGCAGTCAACAGAACCAACAACTCCCCCTGTGTGTGTATGTATGTATGTATGTATGTATGTATGTATGTATGTATGTATGTATGTATGTATGTATGTA
>NW_013549130.1:2500-6517 GCF_000499425.1 Eimeria acervulina | reverse complement strand
TCTCCTCAATCTGTTGTCTCCTCTACTTGCTGCTGCTGCTGTTGCTGCTGCTGCTGCTGCTGTTTGGGGTGTATGTGCAGCTACCAGAAGCGAAATGTTTTGTTTGGGCGGCTGCCCAGCGCGTTGATGCTGTGTCTCTGCACCGGATGTGTCCCTAAGGACGTAGACACCTCAGACTGGGAACGCATGTATGCTCCTTGCTGCTGCTGCTACTGCTGCTGCTACTACTACTGCTGCTGCTGCTGCTACTGTTTCTGCTGCTGTTGCTGCTACGGCTCCTGCTGTTTTTCTGTCTCCGTTTGGTTGCTGAGGTGTTGTAGACACCTCAAACTGGGAACGTGTGGATGCTCCTTGCTGCTGCTGCTGCTGCTGCTGCTGCTGTGTCTCTCTCTTTCTGTTTGTTGTCTTACCTCTGCCGTTGTATGTCTCCTGTTTGTTGAGTTGCTGAGGCTGCTGCTGCCTCCGCAGCAGCAGCAGCAGCAACAGCAGCAGCGGCCTCTAATTATGATTATAATTAATCACTAACTATTATTGTGATTAATTATAATTAACTACTCTTATTACTATATATCATTATTCTTATTATTATTAATATTACAATGAAAGTTTATATGCATGCATGCATGCATGCATGCAGCGAGCTACCGAGCTACTGCGACGGCTTGAGGGATCCGATCTCAGGGCGAATTTACTGTGGAGGAGCAAACCCTGTCTTTGTGAAGTCCTTTAAACCAATTGCGAGCTGCTCTGCGCACTGTCTCTGCTCCCCAAAGTACTGCACAAACAGGTTAGATATAATAGCTTGCTGCTGCTGCTGCTGCTGCTGCTGCTGATGCTGATGCTGCTGATGATGATGCTGATTACAGTTGCTGCTGATAGGGAGTGTGTGTGCATGCATGCAGATTGCCGGAAGATTTGCAGTACCGCGTTGTGGTGGCGAAGACGCGCCACGCAGGCTGGGAGTTGCGAACCCTTGTACCTAAACCCTAAACCCTAAACCCTAAACCCTAGCTTTAAGTTGCTGCATAAGGAGATAGGCGGGTGTCTTCTCTGTAGTCTATTAAAACCCTAACCCGTCCGGGGGTTTATTATAAGGTGGCTGTTGAATTTATTTGAGTAACAGAAAGGGTTGATTTGCTCTTTCGCGTGCGCAGCAAGGGTTTAGGGTTTAGGGTTTAGGGTTTAGGGTTTAGTTCCTCTTTGACGTGTGCAACAAGGGTTTAGGGTTTATTGTTTGTGGTGTATTGTTAATTATTTTTTTGTATTTTGTTTATTATCGCTTACTGTTTGGTGTTTATCATTGTTTATTATTATTTACTGTTTGCTGTTTATTATTGTTTATTGTTTATTGTTATATCTAATAATTTATCTTGATAATAATTTATTATTTATTATTATTTATGGTTTATGATATAAAATTAATAAATAATTAAAACTTATAATTAATAATTGATTATATATTATAATTAATAATGAACAGTATATAATTGTTTGTATATATGTGCATACAGGAGAATATAGCTAAGGGATCTTTTATAATGCAGTATGTAGGTGAAGTAATACCTCGAGCTGTAATGGACGGGCGGTCTAAGCAAGAGACAAGAAGAGGTCATCATAATTATTGTATGGAGGCAGTTGGAGAAGAAAGAGATTTAGAGTATGACTGGGCTGCTCCTTGCATTGATTCGCTGGTTAGTCTTTTTTATATCTTATTCTTCGCTCTCTTTTGTTTATTACTCACCATATTTAGCCCTTTAGTTTAATATATTATACTAATCGTTATTGTTATCGTTTTAGTTTTATAAAGAAGAACAAGAAGGAGATTTAGAATATTATTAGGCTGCTGCACAATAATAATAATAATAATCACAATAATAATAATATAACAATAACAAAATAATATAATAATAATATAACAATATAATGAAATAGTATAATAATAATATAATAGCAATAACAACAATATAATATAATAATAATACTATAAGAAGAAGAAAGACATTGAGAAAACGACGCACGCATGCATGCATGCATGCATGCATGCATGCATTGTTAAATGTTTGATCTTTGTTTGTTTGAGGTGTATGTACAGTTCATTGGGAACGCGAGCAGATTTTTAAATCATTCTTGCGACCCCAACGTCCGCGTAGCTACGATATGGAGGGGCCCCTCTTTACCCCAAGTAGGGGTATTTGCTAAGAAAGATATTCCTGCAGGTATCATAAACCCTAAACCCTAAACCCTAACAATAAACTAAACCCTAAATCCTAACAATAAACTAAACCCTAAACCCTAACCCTAATCTAAACGTCAAACTGTAAACCTTTACTCTAAACCGTAAGGCCTAAACCCTATCCCCAGTATAAACCCTAACATGCATGCATGCATGCATGCACGCATGTTAGGGTTTAGGGTTTAGGGTTTAGTTGTGTGTATTCGTTTTGTCTATGTTTTGCTGTCTATGTTAAGGCTCCCCTCTGACGTACGCGTACGGGCCCGGGTACGAGGAGATGCTTTGTCTTTGTGGGGCCCCCAACTGCGAGGGGTTCATTGGTGGGGGATCGGGATCGGGATCGGCCGATCCCAACAGCGACAAAAGCAACTCCACGTGCGTGGTGAGCCTGGGGCTTAGAGCTGCTGCACCACTCTCTAAAAAACAAGGTGCTGCATAAATCAGAAGCAAAATAGAAAGAACAAGCTCAAGCAGCAGCTGCTGCTGCAACATATGATACTGCTGCTGCTGCTGCTGCTGCGGGGCGACTGTCCGCTTGGTACCAGCAGCAACATCAGCAGCAGCAGCAACAGCAGCAGCAACAGCTTTTTCAATTCGGGACTCTTGGTCTTCCGACCTCTCCAGCCTATTTCTTTCTGCATGCGCGTAGCGCTAGCTGCCTAGCTAGCTAGCTAGCTAGCTAGCTAGGCAGCTAGCTAGTAAGGGATATGCCGGTTTGAGAGCAGTGAGAAGCAGCAGCAGCAACAGCAGCAGCAGCAACAGCAGCAGCAGCAACAGCAGCAGCAGCAGCAATAGCAGCAGCAGCGCTGCAGGATCAGCGTCTATAGAGCGACCAATCTGCCTACCAAAGTGTGGGGTGATATCAGCATCAGAAAACACCTTAGAACTCCTCCTGCGACACTACAGCAGCTAGCTACAGCTAGCTACAACTAGCTACAACTAGCTGCTACCGACAACTGGCTACAGCTAACTACAGCTAGAAACAACTAGCTGCAGCTAGCTACGACTGTTTATGACTAGCTACGACTAGCTACAACTAGCTACAGCTAGCTACCACTAGCTACAGCTAGCTACAGCTAGCTGCAACTAGCTTTAGCTGGTGGTTTCGCTATCTAGCAAGTCGCCTAGCTGCTTTAGAGCCTACGAAGGCCCCGAAGTTCAAAATAGAGAAAGAGAGATTGCCCGTGCTGCTGGTGCTGCCGCAGCTGCAGCAAAAATGCTGCTGCTGCTGCTGTTGTTGCTATTACGGGAGCAGCAGGAAGTGTCTTTGCGCAGCAGCAGCTGCTGCAGGAGGGTGAAGGATGCTGCTGCTTGCATGATATTATATCTATCCTTCTCCTTCACCCCAGGAGTCTTTTAGGGTGAAGGGTGTTGACGCGTTGAAGAGCTCTTTGCTTGCTGCTGCTGCTGTTGCTGCTGCTGCTGCTGCGGGGGGGGCCCACAGGTGGTTCTTGCCCGGCTCCCAAGTGAGGAGGGGCCCCTCTTTGATGATATATTTATATTCTAGTCGACGCACTCCTGGTGTACGTACACCCCAAAGCAAAAGGAAAAGAAAAACATACAAATATACATATAGCAGCGGGTGCTGCTGCTGCTATGCTGGTGAGCAGCATCAGTAGCAGCAGCAGCTCAACAGCAGCACAAGCACCAACAGCAGCACAGGCAACAGCAGCAGCAGCAGCACAAGCACCAACACCAGCACAAGCACAAACAGCAGCAGCAACAGCAGCAGCAGCAGCTGCACAAGCACCAACAGCAGCAGCAGCAGCAGCACAAGCACCAAC
>NW_013549131.1:0-6135 GCF_000499425.1 Eimeria acervulina | reverse complement strand
TGTTCCTGCTGCTGCTGCTGCTGTTCCTGCTGCTGCTGCTGCTGTTCCTGCTGCTGCTGCTGCTTCTGCTGCTGCTCTTGCTGCTGCTGCTGAGGCTGGCTACCGTTTGCTTTGAACTGATTGGAGCAGATGCCTTGCTGCTGTGCTGTCTCCTTTTGTCTTATGCTGTCTCCTTTTCGGCTGCTACTGCTGTTGCTGTTTCTGCTGTTGCTGCTTCTGTTGCTCCTGCTGTCCTTTCTAATGTTGATGCTGCTGCTGTTGCTGCTGTTGCTGCTGCTGCAGCGACTTGAAGAGGAGACATCGAGCCTCCGGCGTACAGTGGCTTTTCTTGAGGAGCAGCTACAGAAGCAGCAGCAGCAGCAGCAGCAACAGCAGCAGCAGCAACAGCACCGGCGGGATGAGGGCCAAGCAGATGGAGACAGTGAGAAGCAAATGCTGCTGTCTGCTGCTGTTTGCTGCAGCTTTTCTTTTTTGTCTCTTCTTTCAGCTCTCCCTGTGTATGGATTGCTGCTGCAGCTGCTTCTTCTGCTGCTGCTGCTGCTGCTCTTGCCGTTGCTACTGCTGCTGCTGCTGCTGCGGGCGCAGCACTTTTTGACTTGCTTCTGCTGTCTCTTGGTCTGCTGCTGCAGCATCCTCTGCTGCTGCTGCAGGAGGTGCAGCAGCAGCAGAAGCAAGAGTAGAAGCAGCAGCAGCAGCAGCAGCAGAAGGCGAAGAGGAGACAGAAAAGGCAGCAAAGCTACAGCGCAGTCAGGTTAGCAACAAGATGTTGCTTGCGTTGTTGCTCTCGCTGCTGCTGCTGCTGCTGCTGTCGGTCCTTCCTGGATTGCTGTTGCTGCAGCTGAAGTCTCACCTGTTGCTGCTGTTACTGGTGCTGCTGCTGCTGCTCCTGTGGGGTTTGCTGCAGGCTTCCTGCTGCTTCGAGGAAGCAGCAGATGACCTGATGGAGACAGAGAGACAGCAGCAGCTGCTGCAGCTGGAGGAGGCCCGTCTGCTGCTGCAGCAAAGTCAAGAACTTTTGCTGCAGCAGCAAATTGCCTCGACTCCGCAGCAGCAGCAGCAGAAGCAGCAGCAAAGTCAGCAGCAGCAAATGCAGCAGCAGACCCTTGTTGGTCCGCTGCAGCAGTCGGCGTTGCCGCACCAGCAGCAGCAGCAGCAGCAACAGGAGCAGCGGCAGCAACAGCAGCAGCAAGACCTGCAGCAGCAACAGAGGACCGCGCTGCAGTGCATGCAAGAACAGCAACTGCTGCACCAAACCCCTTTGCTGCAGCAGCGGGGCGACTGCGATCCTGAAGAACCGCAGCAACAGCAGCAGCAACAGCAGCAACAACAGCAGCAGCAGAAGCAGCAACAACAAGAACAGCAACAACAGCAGCAACAGCAGCAACCAGAAGAACAGCAAGCGATGGAGCACAAAGAAGTGCTTACACTTCAGCAGCAGCAGCAACAACAACAGCAGCAGCTGCAGCAACAACAGCAGCAGCAGCAACAGGAGGAACAGCAGCAGCAGCAGCAGCACGAGCAGCAGGATTTGCGTGAAGACAGTGAAAACCAGCGACTGAATTGCTGCTATGAGGTGTACGTACACCGTAAGTGCCGCAGCAGCACGTATGGGGAGGAGAGACAGTTTGCTGCAGCAGCAGCAGCAGCAGCAGCAGCAGCAGCAGCAGCAGCAGCTCCATTGCCTGTGTGCGCATGCGATGGGGGTTGTGCGGGAGGAGAAAGGAGACAGAAGAAGCAACGGAGACAAAAAGAGACAGAGAAGCATCATGTTGCTTTTGCTGCTGTCTCTAATGCACACAAACAACCCATAGAAAGACTCTGCTTCCTACAGCAGCAGCAGCAGGAGCAGCAGCAGCAACAGCAGCAGCTGCTGCTCGTTAGTGCATGCAGCAATACCCTCAAAGTGTGGGATGCGCAGCAAATGAAATGCCTGTGGAGATACACCCCAAAGTCTAATGCTGCAGCAGCAACAGCAGCAACAGCAGCAGCAACAGCAGCAACAGCAGCAGCAACAGCAGCAACAGCAGCAGCAACAGCAGCAGATGCATGCAGACGCCCCACATTCTGGGGCCTTGCTTCTGCTGCCGGAGGATCTCTACTCGTTGCATGCATAGACAACACCATTCAGGGATTTGATCTTAGAGGTGCAGCAGCAGCAGCAGCAGCAGGAATAGCAGCAACAGCAGCAGCAGCAGCAATAGCAGCAACAGCAGTAGCAGCAACAGCAGCAGCAGTAGCAACATGCAGTTAGAATTAAAATGTAGCTTCAGGTTTCTTAAGAGGACTTTTGTTTTTGTTTGTGTTGTTTATTCATTTACTTATTTATTTATTTATGTTTAATTATTTATTTATTTATTTATTTATGTTTAATTATTTGTTTATTTGTCTGTTTATTTTGTTGTTGTTTAATGTAATTATTCTGTGAATATCTTTTATTTAATTTGTGTATATATATTTTATTAATTATTTTTGTTTTCCTTTTTGTTTATTTGCTGCTGTTTGTGCTGCAGCAGCAGCAGCACCACAGCAGCAATTTGCATGCAGCTTTAAAGGAGCAACACCTAATACTTTTGCTGCTTTGTTTAGAAGCCCTTTGAGCTGCGCATACACCTCAACTAACTACGCTTTCTGTCTTGGCTATGCTGAAGGATTTGCCGTGTCTGCTGATATTCGCAACAATAAATTCGTCGTCCCCACTTCAATCATCCAGACACACTGTAACACTAATAACACTTTTTATATATATAATAGATATATATATATATATGTATATATATAATATATATTTATACGTATATATATATATATATATTCATCTATATAGTATATACTTATACGTATATATACATATATATATATATATATATTCATCTATATATTATATATTTATACGTATATATATATATATATATATGTATATATATATATATATTATTTATCCTTTATGCATTTGTATTATTGGTGTTATTAGGTTTATTGTTATTTGCTTCTTTTTATGTCTTCTCTTTTTTCTTTGTTTTTATTCTTTGTTGTTTACTTCTAACATAATAATATAATAATAATATTTTATTATTATTATATCTGCTTTTAATATTATTATTAGTAGTATTAAAGCATTGTATTATTATTAGTTTTATTATTTTTACTATTATTAATGTTAATATTATTTTTATTTAATTTTATTATTATTTTTAATATTATTAATAATATTGTTATTATTAATTTTATGTTTTTTACTGTTTTGTTGTCTCTGCTCTGTTTATTTTCATCTTCGTTAGTTTTGATGTTCTTCTTCTGCTATTATATTTATTTTTATTTTTTAATATTATTTATTTTTATTAGTCTTTATATGTTTCCTCTTTGTTTGTCGTTTTGGATGAATATTATTATTTTTTGCGTTTGTTTGTTTTGTTTGTTTGTTTATTTCTTTTTCTGTTTATATATATTATCCTTAATATATCTTTTTGTGTTTATTTATTTTATTTTAATTAAATTTAATTAATTAAATTAATTAATTCGCCGATTAAATTTTTGATTTTGCTGGGGTTCGAACGCGTGCGTGTGTTGGTCCTCAGGTGTATGTTCTTCAATTTGTTGTCTTCCCACATCTTTATCATCCTCACCTACTTCTTTATCATCATCTTTATCTTCATCTTCATCTTTATCTTCTTCTTTATCTTTTAATTATTCTTCTCTTTCTTCTGCTTGTTCTTCTCTAAGTCAACCCCTATACCCTTTGGCTGTGAGCTGCCCTTCTGTGCCTCCGCGTGTATTTATTGATAGTTTCAGCATTCAATTAGCGGGTTCAGCTGTCTCTTCTTTATCAGCATTAAAAGCAGCTAATTCTTCATTTAATAATTCAAACAAATGCACTCTAGCAGGAATATCTGCTGCTAATACAGGCAGCCATTTGCCTGTTGCTTGGAGCATCAATGAACAACTCTGCAGCAGCAGCAGCAGCAGCAGCAGCAGCAGCAGCAGCAGCAGCAGCAGCAGCAGCAGCAGCAGCAATAGCAGCAGCAACAGCAACAGCAGCAGCAATAGCAGCAGCAATAGCAGCAGAAGCACAGCAGCAGCGGATGAGGAGACAAAATATCCTTTGACTGCTTTAACTGCGTGGGGACAGCGCAATTGCTTCGTCTCTGGCAACGCGTACACCCCAAAACCCTAAACCCTAAACCCTAAACCCTAGACCCTAATTTACAGACCGTAGAAAAGATTGTTGCTGCTTCATTTTGCGTTGCTGTTCTTTGATAGTTATTATTATTATATTTTTATTTTAATTTTATTTTAAACAAATATTAAAAATATAATAAATATTTTTTCTCGTGTTTGTCTCTGATGCAGAAGAGGAGACATTCAGTTCTGGAAGTGCAGCAGCAGCAACAGCTGCTGCTGCAACAGCAGCAGCAGCAGCAGCAGCAGCAACTGCTGCTGCTGCTGCTTTGAAGGGGGAGGAGGTGTCTCTGATGTCGTTTGTCTCCATCCTTCGATGCCCCGTCGGCTGAGGTCAGTGATTAAAAACTTAAACTGTCTCCTAGTCTCTCTTTCTCTCTTTTTGTTTCTCTTTTATTTTAATTTATTTTTAGTTTGCTTATTTCTTGCTTTTCTTCTCTAAGAATATTATCGTGAGTCTTTACGGCTCAGTCTTATCCTTTCTTTAATGCTGCTGCTGCTGCTGCTGCTGCTTGTGCTGCTTGTGCTGCTGCTGTTTGTGTTTCTTCTCTGGGTAATTCTGCTGCCGCTTGTACTGCTCTTTCTGCTGCTGTTGCTTCTGCTGCTGTTGCTTCTGCTGCTGCCTCCGCTGCTGCCTTTGCTGCTGCTTCTGGTGTTGTGTGTGTGTTGTTTCTGCTGCTGCTGCTTCTGCTGCTTCTGCTGCTTCGGATGCTGTGTGTGTGCTCTGCTGTTTGTGCTATTTCTGCTTCTGGTGCTGCTGCTGCTGCTGCTGCTGCTGCGTCAGGGCTGGTGAGAGTGCTGCGGTGTCTCTCGATGTGTGGGGCGGCGAATTTTTTGCTGTTGGGACAGCCGACAGCAGTTTGTGTTTATTTAGAATTAAAGATAAATAAATTTAAATATAATTTATTTATTTATTATAATTTATTTGTTTTTTATTGCTTATCTCTTCTGTCTGTCTGCTAACTCACCACCTCGTTTCTCTTCTTTTCTTTTGTTTATTTTCTTTATTTTCTTTGTTTTATTTTATTTTATCTGTTTTATTTGTTTTGTTTTATTTGTTTTATTTTATTTGCTTTAATTTATCTGTCTTTTTCTTTTTCTTTGCATTTCTTTATTACCGTTTTTTTTTGTTTTTTTGTTTTGTTTGTTTGTTTGTTTGTTTGATGTTTTTTCTGTTGGATTTACTTTAATCAAATTTAAAATTTTAATTTTAATAACACTTTTTAGATGGTGCAAGGCAGCTGGAAATACTTCTGGTGCATGCATGCGCTGCAACTTGCGGTGTACTGGCAGCTACACATGCAGCAGCAGCAACAGCAGCAACAACAGCAGCAGCAACAGCAGCAGCAGCAATACTATTAGAAGAAGAAAACAACAGAATGTTTGTCTTATAAGCTGAACTCAAACAAAATTACACCTCTTAGGTGTACGTACGCATGCAGCCCTGCTGCTGCTGTTGTTGTTGCTGCTGCTGTTGCTCCTGCTGCTGTTCGTGAAAGTGCTACAGTGTTTGCAGCTGCTGCCAGTGTTGTTGCTGCTGCTGCGCTTGCTGCTTCTGCTGCTGCTGCTGCTCCCACTACAGACAGGCTGCATGCAAGGGCTATATGCAGAAGAGAGAAAAACAGGAACGCAAATGAACAAAATATAATTATTTATATTTATATATATTGTATAGCCAGGCAGCGATGATATAAACATGCGGCTCTAACAATGCAACAGCAGCAGCAGCAACAAGAGCAGCAGCAGCGACAGCAGCAGCAGCAGCAGCGGAAGCAGCAGCAGCAGTACCAAGCGCAGCAACAGCAGCAACAGCAGTAGCACAAAAATAAGTATTGCAGGCTGCATGAAAAACAAACGAGGATGGCGCGATAAGAGATAAAGAAGCAAATAAACAAAAAAGAACAAAGAAGCAAATAAACTAAAACTCAAAAGAGGGAAGCCATATATATATATAAACAT
>NW_013549132.1:0-6469 GCF_000499425.1 Eimeria acervulina | reverse complement strand
ACTTATTATTAAGAGGAGACACTTATTATTAAGAGGAGACACTTATTATTAAGAGGAGACACTTGATAGTTATTAAGAGGAGACACTTATTATTAAGAGGAGACACTTAATATCTGTTGTCTATCTGCATGAGGGAGAGGAGACACCCAACGCCTTTTTCGTGTCTCTTCATTTATTACATTAGTTGTCTCTCTTTTTAGTTTTTTTCTCTCTTTGTTTGTTTGCTCTGTCTTTGTTTGTTTGTTGTGTCTCTCTTTGCTGTCTCTGTTCTATTTAAACATATCCTTGCTGCAATACAGAAACAAAGAGGTTTGTAGCCTTCAATTTAAAGTCTAGGGTTTAGGGTTTAGGGTTTAGGGTTTGGGGTTTAGGGTCTACTACCAGAGACTCCAGCCACTGCTGGCAGCCTCTGCAGCAGGCTGCTCAGCTGGTGCTGCTGCTGCTGCTGCTGCTTCTTCTGTTGCTGCTGAGTCTGCTGCTGCTGTCTCTCCCCCCACTCCGAACCATGAAAGGAAGCCGCCGGTACTCTCCGCTGCTTGCTGCGGCTTTGCTGCTTCTGCCGCTGGTGCTGCTGCTGCTGCTGCTGGTGCTGCTGCCGCTGCTGCTGCTGCTTCACCCACACAAACGCAGCAGCAACTCCACACAGAAATGAGCAACAGCAGGAGCAGCAACAGCAACAGCAACAGCTGCAGGTATAGCACCAGCAGCACCAGCACAGCAACTACATTAGCAGCAGCAGCAGCAGCACGGTAGCAACAGCAACACCAGCACCAGCAACGCAACAGCAACAGCAACACCAGAAGCAGCAGCACAGCAGCAACAGCAGCACAACAACAGCAGCAGCAGCAGAATGCATGACTCACTGTTATCTGCAGGGGGAGCAGCAGCGGGTTGCTTCGCTTTTGGTGCTGCAGCCTTTGCCTTTGCTGCAGCTTTGGGTGGAGGTGCAGCAGCAGCCTTTGCTGCAGCAGCAGCAGCAGCAGCAGCTTTATTTTCTGATTCCTTCCGGCTTTCTTCTGCCTTCTTTGTTGCTTCTTTTGCTTCTTCAAGCTGCTTCTTGAGTGCCTCTATTTGCTGCTGCGCTTTTTCTGTCTCTTGCTGCTTCTCATCAGCAATGGCAGCAGCAGCAGCAGCTGCTGCTGCTGCTTCTTCGCTCTTGCTGCGCTGCTCCTTCTCTAACGCAACAGCAGCATTAAACTTCTTAACCAGTTCATTGTGCTTTGTTGCTAAGTCTGCATATTTCTGTTTAGCATTTTCTATCATATTGGTTTTTGTCTCTATTTCTTTTTGCTGCTGTTGCTGCTGCTGCTGCAGCTGCTGCAGCTGCTGCTGAAGAGACTGCAGCTCTTCCTGCTTCTGGGAAGCCTCCTTACGAGCTTCTTCAAGAGCCTTCCTCTGCTCTTCTTCTTTTTGCTGCTGTTCTTGCTGCTGCTGCTGCTGCTTTTGCTGCTGCTGCTTCTGTTGCTGTTCGTGCTGGTGCTGCTCATCTGCTGCGCTCTTCTTCGCGTTTTCAAGTTGCTGCTGCAGTTGCTGCAACTGCTGCTTATAGTCATCTGCCTCCCTATGCTGCTGTTGCTGCTGCTTCTTAATTTGCTGCTGCAGATCCTCAATCTGCTGCTGCAGTTGCTGCTGCTGCTGCTGATTTTGCTTCTCCTTCCTTTCGTGCTCTTCATGCTGCTGCTGCTGTTGCTGCTGCTGCTTCTGCTGCTGCTGCTTGAAGCGCTGTTCTATTTCCTCGATTTGCTGCTGCCCCTCTTTTATCTGCGTCTCTAGTTTTTGTTTTTGCTGCTGCTGCTGCTGCTGCTGCTCCTCTAGCTCCTGCTGCAGTCGTGTTATCTTGGAAGCTGCAGCTTCCTTTGCTGCTGTCAGCTGCTGCAGCTGCTCCTGCAGCTGCTGCTGCTCCTTGCGTAGCTTCTTGTCTCTTTCTGCTGCTGCTTCTGTCTCCGTTTGCATTTGACTTTGTGCTGCAGCGAGTTCTTGCTGTCTCTGCTGCAGCTGCTGCTTCAGGTCGTCTATGGTTGCATCCCTCTGCTGCAGCGCAGCAGAAGCAGCAGATGCTTCTTGTGCTGCTGCTGCTGCTGCACTCTCCGCTTGCCTATGCGCCTCTTGCAGCGCCTGCTCTGTTGCATGCTTTTGCTGCTGCAGCTGCAATGTCTTTTTGTTTGCATTTTCGAGTTGCTGCTGCAGCTGCTGCTGCCTCTCTGCAGCAGCAGCAGCTGCTGCTGCTGCTGCGTTTTTAAGCTGCTGCTCGCTATCTTCTTTTTGCTGCTGCAGCTGCTGCAGCTTGCTGCTGTGCTGCTTCTCCTCTCTCTCCTTCTCCAGCAGCAAAGCAGCATGCTGGTCTCCTAGACGCCGCAGCTCTGCTGTTGTCTTGAGCCCTTCTTCTTTAATTGTTTGTAGCTCCTTCTTCGTCTTTTCAAGCTCTGCTGCTGTTGCTGCTGCTGCTTCTACCTTCTGCTGCAGATCCTCCACCTGCTGCTGCAGCGAACGCACTGCTGCCTCCTGGGTCTGCAACACAGCAACAGCAGCAGCAGCAGCAGCAGCAGCAGCAGCAGCAGCAGAAGGCGTAAAAAAGGGTTAACAGCACCGCCAATGCAGCACACACTACGCACATTCACAACACTGCAACAGCAACAGCAGCAGCAGCAAATCCACCACTTGTAGCAGCAGCAGCAGCAGCAGCAGCAGCTTCTCGGCTAGCTACCTGCTCGCCAGCTACCTTCCTGACAAAGCAGGCTAGAGGCCCTTCTAGTTAGCTGTCTCCTTCAACGGCTAGCTAGCTATTTCTATGGATAGCTAGCTATTGCTATGGGTAGCTAGCTATTTCTATGGGTAGCTAGCTATTTCTATGGGTAGCTAGCTGCACGTTTAGCTTGGCCTTGATCTGTACGGGGGTCTATGAGGGCAGCTACTGGGTAGCTAGCTAGCTAGCCATAGCTAGCCATAGCTAGCTAGGGCCCCTCACCTGAAGCTCTTGTTTAGCTTGACAGAAGTCTCGGAGGGCCTTACAAACTGCTGCAGCTAGCTGGCTGTCTTCCTGTTGTACGTCTCCTGCAACAGCAGCAAAAGCAGCTCTGATGCGAGAGAAGGGGACAGACAATTGCTGCAGCTTAGCGTCTGCTTCTTTGAGTTGCTGCAGCTGCTGCTGTTGCTGCTGTTGCTGCTGCTGTAGCTGCGCTGCTTTGCTGCGCTCTGCACGCAATTCTGCTGCTGTTGTCGCTAGCTGCCGCTCTGCTGCTGCTGCATCTTCCTCTAAAGCTTTCTTTAATTCTTCTCGCTGCTGCCGCTCTGCTGCTGCTGCTGCTGCTGCTGCATCACGAACTGCTGCCAGCTCCTGCTGCAGCTGCTTCCGTTCGGCTGCTGTATCCGCCTCACGTGCTGCTGCTGCTGCTGCTGCTCTCTCTGCCTCCTTTACCTGAATCTGCAGCAGCAGCACAGCAGCAAAAAGAAAAATAAATAATATAAACAAACAAACAAAGGAGACAATCCAGTAAAAAAGAGACAGACAAAAGGAGACAGACACAAACCTAAACATTAGAATAACCAGTTAATAAGAATATAATTATATATAATTAATGATCTAATTAATAGAGAATATATATATTAATTAAGACAGAGGCAAATAAAAACCCCTATCAGCAAACAGAGAAAGAGACAGACAGCAAAGAGAGAGAGCCAGCTGCAACAAGCAGCAGCAGCAGCAGCAACAGCCGCAATTGTAGCAGCAGCAGCAGCAACAACAACAACAGGCGCCTCAGCAAGAGGCAGCAGAAGCACTGTCCCCCATTTTGCGGTGTCAGCAGCAGCAGCAGCAGCAGCAGCAGCAGCAGCACACTAGGCAGCAGCACCGGACTCGTAGCAGCATTAAATATAAAGTAGCAACAGCAGAAGCAGCAGATCAGAAACACTAGAAGCAGCAGCAGCAGCAGCAGCAGCAGGAAGGGTGTACCCGCGTCAGCAGCAGCAGGAGAGCAGCGCCAGCAGCAGCAAAACCGCAACAACACAGCAGCAAAACACCAGCAGCAGCGGCAGCAGGAGCAAATCCCCAACAGCAACAGCAGCAAATCCGCAACAGCAGCAACAGCAAAAAAGCAGCAGCAGCAGCAGCAACTGCTGCTGCAGCAGCAGCAGCAGCAGCAGCAGCAGGCAGTGCGTTGAGGTGTACGTACATGAATTTTTTGCTGTTCTGCTTCGAAGGCCCTAATTTTATCTTCAGCTTTGCTTAATTGTCTCTTCATTATGGTGGCGCTGCTGCGGAGACAGTTTATTTCTGTTGCAGCTCTGTCTTTGAGTTTGTTTGCTGCTTCAAGCTGTGCTTCTAGATCTTGTATTTTGCTGCTGCTGCTGGTAGCATCTGCTGCTGCGCGTTCCTGCTGCTGCTGCAGCTGCGCCCGCAGCTTCGCCATCTGTCTCTCTAATTCTTCTTGTCTCTTTAAGCTGTAGGAGACCTGCGATTCATCTGCTGCTGCTGCTTGCTGCAGCGAGCGTACCTGTCTCTCTTTTGCTGCTAGTTGTGCTGCTGCTGCTTTTTCTGCTGCTGCTGCTCTTTCCTCTGCCCTCTGCAGCTCCTCCTCGAATGCAGCTTTACTTGCAGCAGCAGAGTCTTTTAACTCTTTTATTTCTTGTTTAACTCTTGTCAGCATCATATGCTTCTTTGTTGCTGCTGCTGCTAGCTGACGCTGCAGCCCCTCTGCTTTTGCAGCTAGCCCTTGTGCTGCTGCACTGTTTCGGAGTGCTTCTTCATGTACAGAGTTTAACTCTCTTTGTTTTAGAGACAGTAAATTAGTTTTTTGTTCAATCTCTGTCCGGTGTCTCTCAAGCTGCTGCGTGAGTTGATGCATTTCTTGTTTTGCTGCTGCAGCAGCAGCAGCTTGTTTACGAAGAACTTCATTCTCTGCTTTCAGTGCATGCAGGGCATGAGAGAGTTTTTGCTGCTGTTGCTGCTGCTGCTGCTGATGCTGACGCCTCTCTTGTCGAAATGCGTTGCTGCGCTGCTGCAACAGCGTCTGCTGTGCTGCTGTTTTATCTCGAAGCAAGTTGTTTTCTCTGCTTAGTTCACCAACAAGGCCCCTTAACTCATCTAATGCCTCCCAGTAACTCTTTTGTCCTGATAATATACTTGTAATTAGATTATCATCAGGCTTTAGCTTCCTGCATGCAGCAGAGCGCTCCCGCTGTCTCGAAGAGGGCCCCCCAAGGGGCCCCCCATGCTGCCAATCCATTGCTTCATCAGCTGCAGCAGCAGCAGCTGCAGCAGCAGCAGCAGATGTAGCTGATGTAAACAAACTCAAAACTTAGACCCTGTTCAAAATCTACTCCTGCTGCTGCTTTTGTTTTCTTGTTGCGGCTGCAGTAGCTGCTGCTGGCTGCAGGGGCAGCAGCAACAGCAGGTATTGCGGTGCTGCAGTGCTGCTGCGGCACGAAACACAGCAGCAGAGTTTTGCTACTTGTCTCGTTGAGGAAACCTACAAGAGGAGAAGGTAAAGAAGAAGAAGAGCCTGCAGACAACTCGGGTGTATAAGATGTTAATATGCGTGAGTGCTTCAAAGGCACTAAGCGTGAAAATAGCTTTTAAATGCCGTTGTTATCCCCCGGAAAATTAGAAAAAACTCAAAGAACTTTTCAAAAAAGTCATATTCAAAACTAGGGTTTAGGGTTTAAGGTTTAGGGTTTAGGGTTTAGGGTTTAGGGTTTCGGGCGCAGTGTCGATACAGCGGCGTGCGGCGCAGCTAACCGTGAGTAGAAGACCTCTGAAAGTGTGAATAAATTGTTTTTAGGATATATTTATAGAAAATAAAGGTAAAAAATAAGATAAAAACTGCAATAAAAAGAAAAAACAAAGAAAAATTCAAAGGGCCGCATCGACGGCTCCCGCTGCGGTGTATATTGAGCACCACAGCTGCATGTACACTACAAGCAGCAGCAAAAAGAAAAGCCGCAGCACTGCATCATAAGGCATCAATTACAATGAAAACTAAAATAAAAATAATTATATTTGCTCTTTTTTCTTTCTTTTTAAACACACTGCGCAAATACACCAACACACCCGCCGCCGACTCACGGGCCCTTTGCTGCAGCAGCAGCAGCAGCAGCAGCAACAGCAGCAGCTACAAATGCAGCAGCAGCAACAACAACTACAGCAGCAGCAACATCAACTGAAGTATCAAAGGCAGCAGAAGGACCAACAACAACAACAGCAGCAGCAGCAGCAGCAGCGGTGTTCGCCTGTGTTGCTGCTCTCCCGCCTTTCGTCACGGCCTAAGCTAAACGCCTTAGGGCAGCAGCTAGCGCACTGGCAACGGTAGCAGCTGCTGCAGTAGCTGTTGCTGCTGCTGCAATAACTGCTGCTGCTGCTGTTGCTGCTGCTGCAATAACTGCTGCTGCTGCTGTTGCTGCTGCTGCAGTAACTGCTGCTGCTGCTGTTGCTGCTGCTGCAACAACTGCTGCTGCTGCTGTTGCTGCTGCTGCA